>NC_091459.1:152496705-152559205 GCF_027789765.1 Dendropsophus ebraccatus | reverse complement strand
TTCCCTGCAGAGTATCTTCTCCTCCTCACACAGCAGCTCCGGCCCCTCCCCCTCCTTCTCCGACATCCTAGCAAAGGAGGAAGCAGCTAGAGGAGATAGTGAGGGGCCCAGGGAGAGTAAGGAGGGAGCCCTGTGTCTCTACTGCTTCCTGCCTGTGCGGTACACCAGTCAGGAGATTGGATGCAGGGAGGCTGGATCCCCCTGGGTCCCCCTGGATCCCTGTTTGCTAGCATCTTCCTGTACTTACCCAGCGGGCTGCTATGAGAGTCCGCCCTCTTCTTCCTGGCCGATCAGGTGACCCTGCTCCGACCACTCCTGCGCTGCTGCTCATAGATCCCTGGCTGAGCGGGCAGCTATCAGCAGTGACTGGGGCTTCCCGAGTCCAGGCAGGGACCTCGCGCCTCACCAGACTCTGGGCTGCCCCTCACAGTTTGAAAAGCGCTGGCCTAGAGGACGCCCCGGGACCTCGCAGAGCCTGGGAAGACGCCCCGGGACCTCGCAGAGCCCAGAGGACATCCCAGACCATGCAGAACTTAGAGAACACCCCGGGACCTCGCAGAGCCTGGAAGGACACCCCGGGACCTCGCAGAGCCTGGAAGGACACCGCGGGACCTCACAGAGCCTGGAAGGACACCGCGGGACCTCACAGAGCCTGGAAAGACACCCCGGGACCTCACAGAGCCTGGAAGGACACCCCGGGACCTCACAGAGCCTGGAAGGACACCCCGGGACCTCGCAGAGCCTGGAAGGACACCCCGGGACCTCGCAGAGCCTGGAGGGACACCCCGGGACCTCACAGAGCCTAGAAGGACACCCCGGGACCTCACAGAGCCTGGAAGGACACCCCGGGACCTCACAGAGCCTGGAAGGACACCCCGGGACCTCACAGAGCCTGGAAGGACACCCCGGGACCTCACAGATCTGAAAGAATGGAGAAAAATCCCTCAAATAATTGAAAGACTCCTGGCAGCTACAAATTACTGCAAGTGAGTGGACTGAACTGTGAACTGAAATATTCTCTGGCGGCAAACGGGTGCCTGAGATGGACATGTGTGGTCAGGAGCTGGAGGTCTGATCAAGCTGTCCTTTAATAAACAACAAACCCCATGAGATGTCTTTTTACCTAAGTAGAAAACTTGGATGGGGACTATAATTCAGGTGGAAATAGGGTCTGCATTATCGAGGATTGATGGACAAGCAATCTGGTTGGGAGCAGAAATTTCCGGTTTATCAGGGTTTAAAGGGAGTCATTGACATACCATGGGGTACTGTATTCAGATCCCAAGGAGGGGACGGATTGGCAAATTGGGAAATAACCTTTTAGTGGCAGCAAAGAATCTCCTTATCCATCTATAATTAGCTAAGTCACAGTCAGTATGAAGACAAAGCGAATACTTGTACTTTTAGAGTACTTGAGTTTAATCCTTTGCCAAGACTAGCCTGAAGAAAATGTAATAACATTGGGATGGAACGGATCCAGTTTAATTGCCACTGACCAGAATGCGAAAGTCTTCCATACTTTAATGTAGATGGTATTGATAACTTTTTCCTAGTGCCCCTAAGAGTCTTGATAGACAGACCTTTAGCCTTTAGGATGGAGTCCTCAGTAGCGAAGCAACCAGCCAAAGATTCTGAGGGTCTGAGTAAAGAATAGGCCCCTGATGTAGAAGGCTCTGGAGCACCTGGGAGTGAAAGGGTCCATCCACCTTGTTGATCAGACCAGGATCAACAGAGTAGATTACTTTTGCAGCTTCTGTAGGACTCTTTGTAGCAGAGGGATAGGCGGGAAGGCAGATGTCATTCAAAAGTTCCATCTCTGGGATAGGGCATCTAACCCCAAAACTTAGTCATCTACATTGGGGGAGAATAATGTTGGAACCTTAAGAGTTCCTCCTTGAGGCGAATAGCTCTACCTCCAGAGTCCCTCATGTGTCGGCTCAAAGCTGGAATATCAACAAAAAGTTTTCAGTAGTTTTTTTTTTTTTTTTTTCAATAATTCAATTCAAAAAGTGACCCGATATATTCTATATACATTACATACAGAGTGACCTGATATATTCTATACATTACATACAGAGGGACCTGATATATTCTATATACATTACATACAGAGTGACCTGATATATTCTATACATTACATACAGAGTGACCTGATATATTCTATACATTACATACAGAGGGACCTGATATATTCTATACATTACATACAGAGGGACCTGATATATTCTATATACATTACATACAGAGGGACCTGATATATTCTATATACATTACATACAGAGTGACCTGATATATTCTATATACATTACATACAGAGGGACCTGATATATTCTATACATTACATACAGAGTGACCTGATATATTCTATATATATTATATACAGAGTGACCTGATATATTCTATATACATTACATACAGAGTGACCTGATATATTCTATATACATTACATACAGAGTGACCTGATATATTCTATATACATTACATACAGAGTGACCTGATATATTCTATATACATTACATACAGAGTGACCTGATATATTCTATATACATTACATACACAGTGACCTGATATATTCTATATACATTACATACACAGTGACCTGATATATTCTATATACATTACATACACAGTGACCTGATATATTCTATATACATTACATACACAGTGACCTGATATATTCTATATACATTACATACAGAGTGACCTGATATATTCTATATACATTACATACAGAGTGACCTGATATATTCTATATACATTACATACAGAGTGACCTGATATATTCTATATACATTACATACAGAGTGACCTGATATATTCTATATACATTACATACAGAGTGACCTGATATATTCTATATACATTACATACAGAGTGACCTGATATATTCTATACATTACATACAGAGGGACCTGATATATTCTATATACATTACATACAGAGTGACCTGATATATTCTATATACATTACATACAGAGTGACCTGATATATTCTATACATTACATACAGAGTGACCTGATATATTCTATATACATTACATACAGAGTGACCTGATATATTCTATACATTACATACAGAGGGACCTGATATATTCTATATACATTACATACAGAGTGACCTGATATATTCTATATACATTACATACAGAGTGACCTGATATATTCTATACATTACATACAGAGTGACCTGATATATTCTATATACATTACATACAGAGGGACCTGATATATTCTATAGAGACATTACATACAGAGTGACCTGATATATTCTATACATTACATACAGAGTGACCTGATATATTCTATATACATTACATACAGAGTGACCTGATATATTCTATATATTACATACAGAGGGACCTGATATATTCTATATATTACATACAGAGGGACCTGATATATTCTATATATTACATACAGAGGGACCTGATATATTCTATATACATTACATACAGAGTGACCTGATATATTCTATACATTACATACAGAGTGACCTGATATATTCTATATACATTACATACAGAGGGACCTGATATATTCTATATACATTACATACAGAATGACCTGATATATTCTATATACATTACATACAGAGGGACCTGATATATTCTATACATTACATACAGAGTGACCTGATATATTCTATATACATTACATACAGAGTGACCTGATATATTCTATACATTACATACAGAGTGACCTGATATATTCTATATACATTACATACAGAGTGACCTGATATATTCTATACATTACATACAGAGCGACCTGATATATTCTATATACATTACATACAGAGCGACCTGATATATTCTATACATTACATACAGAGCGAACTGATATATTCTATACATTACATACAGAGTGACCTGATATATTCTATATACATTACATACAGAGGGACCTGATATATTCTATATACATTACATACAGAGTGACCTGATATATTCTATACATTACATACAGAGTGACCTGATATATTCTATAGACATTACATACAGAGTGACCTGATATATTCTATATACATTACATACAGAGGGACCTGATATATTCTATATACATTACATACAGAGGGACCTGATATATTCTATACATTACATACAGAATGACCTGATATATTCTATATACATTACATAGAGAGTGACCTGATATATTCTATATACATTACATACAGAGTGACCTGATATATTCTATACATTACATACAGAGTGACCTGATATATTCTATATACATTACATACAGAGGGACCTGATATATTCTATACATTACATACAGAGTGACCTGATATATTCTATACATTACATACAGAGTGACCTGAAAGCTTAGTCATCTACATTGGGGGAGAATAATGTTGGAACCTTAGAGTTCCTCCTTGAGGCGAATAGCTCTACCTCCAGAGTCCCTCATGTGTCGGCTCAAAGCTGGAATATCAACAAAAAGTTTTTTTTTTCCAGTAATTAAATTCAAAAAGTGACCTCATATATTCTATAGATACACTTTCGTGAAGTTCGGAAGTTCGGATTCGTACGAACCGAACCTAAAAGGAACCTTGCTTTAGTTGCAGTTGCTATTACAATGAAAAAGTGGAAAAAATAAAAGTGCAAAAATAATGAAAAAAATGTAAATAAAAAAAATATATAATAATAATAATAATAATAATAAAAATGCAAAAATAGTGAAAAAAAAAAAAAGTTGAGGAGGATGCGGCAGCACGTGATTGCATCCAGGCCAGTATTGTTGAGAATAGACAAGTTGAGCAGCAGGAGGAGGCAGCAGTTGATTGCTCGCCTCTCAGGCCAGTATTGTTGAGAAGAGACAAGTTTTTAAACTATTTTTGTTGCGGCTAAACGGGGTTGATGGCACCCAGCAAAGCAGAAACGAACAGGTTTTGTGGGGCGCTGACTTAGCGTCACACTCTATGGAGGGCTTCAATAACTTTGACTGCTATAAGTTACTTCACCTACGTTTTTTGGTGCGGCTAAACAAAGCTGATGGCACCCAGCAGAGCAGCACCGTGTGGCGTGTACTTTCAGTCATGGGACAGGAGCTGGTTAAATGCTACCTGTCCTGACTCCTTTCTTACTTTTCTCTCCCTATTTCTTTTTATTTAGATGCCTCTCTCTCCCTATTTCTTTTTATTTAGATGCCTCTCTCTCCCTATCTCTTGATTTCTCAGCCTATTTCCCTATGTATCAGCTTATCTTCTATATCCAGCTTTCCCTGGATCTTGCTATTTTTTTTCCTCTTCCTCTCTCCTGCTTCTCTCACCAACACTTGATTCCTTCTCTTTCTGTATCGATCTAGTTGTTTGGCTATCTATCTATCTCGTTTCTCTCTATCTACTGTGGAGCTCCTCTCTCTCTGAAGTCCTGTAACACACTGAGAAGCTGCTGGCGCGCTGAGACACTTCCTGGTGCTGGGGAGTGACGTCACACATCTTGATTTTCACAGAAAACCAGGATACAAGGGATTATAGGAGTAATAATCCCTTGTATCCTGGTCTATTCTGTGAAAAAAGTACAATTTTGCGTCGCCGTTGTTATTTTTACCAGATTCGTAACGAACTTTCTTAAAGTTCGGTTTGGTACCGAACCCAACTTTTTGCAAAGTTCGTAACGAATCTGGTTCATAACGGTTCGGTTCACTCATCCCTATTCTGTATGTAATGATTATAGAATATATCAGGTCACTTTTTGAATTGAAATACTGTGTCTCAATAGAAGCCGTTATCAAGAAAAGAGTCTCTGCGTTTTCTGTGGTGACCATAGAAACATAAGCAACGTAACAAGGTTGACCAACAAGAAAAACTACCATTTCAGCATCTTTCATATAAAGATAATTAGGTAGCTGCGGAGGGTCCTGCCTCTTGTAAGTGACAATGGTGCCAGGCCTGGAGTGTCTAGCAAACAAGCCCAAATTTTCTCATTGCCTCCCGCTTAGCATATTTGTCATTGGCTATAAGCCAATCAACTTTAGCGACCAGGGCTGAGAGTGTCTGGGGGGTTCTGGTCAAGCCAGGATTGTGCTATCAATTTCCTTGCCATGTATAGTATCCGGGCAACAGCAAGTTTTTCAGGGTTGGTCAAATCTAGGTCTTCCACATAACCCAGAATATAGACTAAGGGAGATTGCTCTAGTTTAATGGAAAACACTTTCTGGACAGTGGAGCCGACTAGAGATGAGCGAACCGGGTTCAAGTCGATCCGAATCCGAACATTCGGTATTATTAGCGGGGGCTGCTGAACTTGGATAAAGCTCTAAGGTTGTCTGGAAAACATGGATACAGCCAATGACTATATCCATGTTTTCCACATAGCCTTAGGGCTTTATCCAACTTCAGCAGCCACCGCTAATCACATGCCGAAAGTTCGGGTTCGGATGGACTCGCTCATCTCTAGAGGTGACATCCTGCCAGTACCTGGTCAGTTTAGGGCAATGCCAGAACATAGTTCACTCCCCTTATTGGCCGTTCAGGACATTTGTCCTGACAATAGCTAACCAGGGCAGAAGGTCCCTATATGAGGTTTTTGTATTCAGCACTATTTGGTAGGGGTGCAACAGCGCTCTAGGACGAAAAACACATGCTGCTTCTTCCTAGCAACCTCTTGATTGAATCCCCGCTTCCTTCCCCAGGTGAGGTGGGGAGCGCTTTTATCTGCCCGTAATATGACTGTCAGGATTGTGTAGCAACCTGGTGTGAACTGGGCCTGTTTTGCTTTTGTGTGACACCAGCTTGCTTCTCAGCTTCCTGGCAATGCAGGTGTTAAGCTGAGAAGCTGTGGGATTTGATTACACAGCTGGGTGGTCTTTTTGATTTGGTTTCTCTGCCTGTCTGCATCCTGGAGGATCAGAGCAGCGGACCAATGAGGATCCAGGCTCTTGGTCAGCATAAAACAAAGCTGAGGCAGTGTCTCAGAGCTGGCTATTAGATTAACACCCTGATCCCACCTCCCGTGTGTCTATTCCTGCGATCCCCATACCTAATCCCTCTTATTGCTCGACTTGTTATCTGACCTTCCGCCTGACTTTTGACTATCCGATTTGGTTGCCGATTTTGTAGTGCGTTGCCCGTTTGTGTTTGTCTGTCTTGTTCTGTGTTCCACATATACAGCATAGGTAACGCCTTTGAGGTTGTCGGCGGCCGCCTAGGGCCGACTGAGGCACATAGGTAGGGACAGTGGGTGGATTGAGACCTAGGGCCCACTGTCTTTTCCTGTCTGTACCTCCCTGTCCTGACAATGACCTTAAGAGTTTATTAACTTTAGGATTAAATCTACCCAAAAGGGAGGATCTAATACTGAGAAGTGGTTTCCAGCAGAGTCCACATACGCATCTCTTCCTAGCAAAGGAAAAGCGGTTGTTTCCAAACACGCTGAAGTAACGGTGGTCCTCTGCAGCCTCTGTACTCTTCAGCCAGTGATGTAACTCAGAAGCACCCCATGGAGCACGCTGCCGGCCGGAGTGTGCAGGATCCCGCTACACCTGTTGGACACCTCATTTGAAACCGATTTAGATCCCTGGACTCTTGGATTGAATAGTCTTCACGTACTATGAATAACCTTTGATTTATCAATCACTTTGGCTGAAGATTCTATCACCCTGCTGCGGAGTGCCCAGTTCTCCACTATAGGTTGCTACTGAGGCATATCTATTTAGTACATGCATCTCTTCTGGGCATTATATTAAATTCTTCATACCATATTATGAGTTGTGCCCGAGATCCCACCCAGTTGTGTTTTTTATAGTTGATTATAGTTCTATGGGAACAGTTCAGCTTCTTCACCAAAACCAGACGGGAATATCCATCTCTTCCACGGTCCACCGCGGCACGGGGTTACTGATCCCGTATTCTGCAGCTTGACAGTGTTCACCTGAAGGGCCTTTCACAGAGAAGAACCTAGAAGCTTTGTTATTACAAACCTCAGAGGAGAGAAGGAGATGAATTCTATTTTGAATCCCTGACAAATTTATGTTATAATCCAGTTGTTGGAGGATGTCCTGGCCCATTCTTGGTGGACACTTGACAGCCGGCGGGCCACCTACAGAGTAGTCCCTGTTTGTCGGAAGGGGGTTTGTTGGAGCCCAGGAGGACATTGTGATTTTTTTCTCCTTTGAGGTAGCTCAATCGGCCATCTTCCCTTTCCCTCGAGCCTCCTGATCTTGGGGCTAGTTGCAAAAAGGGGTGGAAGGAACTCCTCTTCTGCACCTTGGGTTCTGGCACTTTTCTTTTTGAGCGAGAATATTTCACAAATTTGATCAAGCGCCGGCCCGAAGACATATACACTTTGAAGAGGGATGGATCATAGTTTGGCTATAGAAGTTGCATCCTCCGAGCCACAGCGCTGCGATTCTCACAGATTTAGACGGTACATCTGCAAAGAAACCGGTAGCATGTTGGAGTATGGAAAGTAAGGCCAGGATCTCATCTCCCCTGATGAGGCTTTCCAGCAGCTTTCTCCAGCCACAAGAACATGGACCTTGTCACACAGGTTGCAGACACATTCATCTTCAAGACAGCTGCCAAGGTCTCCCAAAATCTACCGAGAAGGCTCTGTGTTTTTGGTCCATCGGATCCTTTAACTGGGAGGAATCTTTAAAGGGCAGATTCGTTTTCTTTGCATCTCAGGTGACCTGGACATCAATCTTTAGAATTTCTTCCAAAAGTTACATTTTCTCATTTTTAAAAGGAAATCTTACTCTCCTGGCAAGGAAACAAGGAAAACTTCTCGTTGAGCTAAGGATCTTTCAGGCGGCCCCTCCCTTCTCGCTGTCTGTACGAGGTCACCAGATACTCCCTATGGATCCTAGCACCGGACACAGCAAACAGACACTAGGCCTCCATGCATCCCCTCTCTGCCCTAGTTTATATGGACAAGAAAAACACTACTTGTTATTTTGGGACGGAGCTTTTCAATATTTCCGTTTCCTGTCCCTGTGGTGGCGACCTCCTGTGCTGCTGTCATGGAGGGTGACTGGGGAAATAAATAGATCTAGACACCTTTGTATATATTTGCGGTGTACACTGGTGTATGCATATGTAGATATAATTTCTCCTCTTACCTGGTGATGTGAGCGGCCGCTGATTCTCCATCATGGCGTCCCGGTACAGATCCTTGTGTCCTTCTACATACTCCCACTCCTCCATGGAGAAATAGACGGCCACATCCTGACACCTTATAGGAACCTGACACACACAATGATCACACAGTCATCCCCCCCAGCCTGCTGCCTCCTGGATTACTCTATCATCTCCCAGCATTCCCAGCAGGGTCACCTCTCCAGTCATCCCCCCCAGCCTGCTGCCTCCTGGATTACTGTATAATGTCCCAGCATTCCCAGCAGGGTCACCTCTCCAGTCATCCCCCCCAGCCTGCTGCCTCCTGGATTACTGTATAATGTCCCAGCATTCCCAGCAGGGTCACCTCTCCAGTCATCCCCCCCTCCTGTATTACTGTATAATGTCCCAGCAGGGTCACCTCTCCAGTCATCCCCCCTCCTGTATTACTGTATAATGTCCCAGCATTCCCAGCAGTGTCACCTCTCCAGTCATCCCCCCCCTCCTGTATTACTCTATCATCTCCCAGCATTCCCCAGTGTCACCTCTCCAGTCACCCCCCCCTCCTGTATTACTGTATTATGTCCCAGCAGGGTCACCTCTCCAGCCATCCCCCACCCCTCCTGTATTACTGTATGATGTCCCAGCATTCCCAGCAGGGTCACCTCTCCAGTCATCCCCCCTTCTGTATTACTGTATAATGTCCCAGCAGTGTCACCTCTCCAGTCATCCCCCCTCCTGTATTACTGTAAAATGTCCCAGCAGTGTCACCTCTCCAGTCATCTCCCCTCCTGTATTACTGTATGATGTCCCAGCATTCCCAGCAGGGTCACCTCTCCAGTCACCCCCCCCCTCCTGTATTACTGCATAATGTCCCAGCATTCCCAGCAGGGTCACCTCTCCAGTCATCCCCCCCTCCTGTATTACTGTATAATCTCCCAGCATTCCCAGCAGGGTCACCTCTCCAGCCATCCCCCACCCCTCCTGTATTACTGTATGATGTCCCAGCATTCCCAGCAGGGTCACCTCTCCAGTCACC
Source organism: Dendropsophus ebraccatus (assembly GCF_027789765.1). Classification (NCBI taxonomy): domain Eukaryota; kingdom Metazoa; phylum Chordata; class Amphibia; order Anura; family Hylidae; genus Dendropsophus; species Dendropsophus ebraccatus. Next base: position 152,549,112 of record NC_091459.1, on the reverse strand, counting down.
CCCCCCTCCTGTATTACTGCATAATGTCCCAGCATTCCCAGCAGTGTCACCTCTCCAGTCATCCCCCCCCTCCTCTATTACTGTATAATGTCCCAGCAGTGTCACCTCTCCAGTCATCCCCCCCCACCCCTCCTGTATTACTGTATAATGTCCCAGCAGTGTCACCTCTCCAGTCATCCCCCCCCACCCCTCCTGTATTACTGTATAATGTCCCAGCAGTGTCACCTCTCCAGTCATCCCCCCCACCCCTCCTGTATTACTGTATAATGTCCCAGCATTCCCAGCAGGGACACCTCTCCAGTCATCCCCCCACCCCTCCTGTATTACTGTATAATGTCCCAGCATTCCCAGCAGTGTCACCTCTCCAGTCACCCCCCCCCTCCTGTATTACTGTATAATGTCCCAGCATTCCCAGCAGGGTCACCTCTCCAGTCACCCCCCCCCTCCTGTATTACTGTATAATGTCCCAGCAGTGTCACCTCTCCAGTCACCCCCCCTCCTGTATTACTGTATAATGTCCCAGCATTCCCACCTCTCCAGTCATCCCCCCCCCTCCTGTATTACTGTATAATGTCCCAGCAGTGTCAACTCTCCAGTCATCCCCCCACCCCTTCTGTATTACTGTAAAATGTCCCAGCAGTGTCAACTCTCCAGTCATCCCCCCACCCCTCCTGTATTACTGTATAATGTCCCAGCAGTGTCACCTCTCCAGTCACCCCCCTCCTGTATTACTGTATAATGTCCCAGCATTCCCAGCAGTGTCACCTCTCCAGTCACCCCCCCCCCCTCTCCTGTATTACTGTATAATGTCCCAGCATTCCCAGCGGTGTCACCTCTCCAGTCACCCCCCCCCTCCTGTATTACTGTATAATGTCCCAGCAGTGTCACCTCTCCAGTCACCCCCCCTCCTGTATTACTGTATAATGTCCCAGCAGTGTCACCTCTCCAGTCACCCCCCTCCTGTATTACTGTATAATGTCCCAGCATTCCCAGCAGTGTCACCTCTCCAGTCACCCCCCCCCCTCTCCTGTATTACTGTATAATGTCCCAGCATTCCCAGCGGTGTCACCTCTCCAGTCACCCCCCCCCTCCTGTATTACTGTATAATCTCCCAGCATTCTCAGCAGGGTCACCTCTCCAGTCATCCCCCACCCCTCCTGTATTACTGTATAATCTCCCAGCATTCTCAGCAGGGTCACCTCTCCAGTCACCCCCCACCCCTCCTGTATTACTGTATAATGTCCCAGCAGTGTCACCTCTCCAGTCATCCCCCTCCTGTATTACTGTATAATGTCCCAGCAGTGTCACCTCTCCAGTCATCTCCCCTCCTGTATTACTGTATAATGTCCCAGCATTCCCAGCAGTGTCACCTCTCCAGTCACCCCCCCTCCTGTATTACTGTATAATGTCCCAGCAGTGTCACCTCTCCAGTCATCCCCCCCTCCTGTATTACTGTATAATGTCCCAGCAGTGTCACCTCTCCAGTCACCCCCCTCCTGTATTACTGTATAATCTCCCAGCATTCCCAGCAGTGTCACTTCTCCAGTCACCCCCCCCCCCCACATTACTGTATAATGTCCCAGCATTCCCAGCAGGGTCACCTCTCCAGTCACCCCCCCCTCCTGTATTACTGTATAATGTCCCAGCAGTGTCACCTCTCCAGTCACCCCCCCACTCCTCCTGTATTACTGTATAATGTCCCAGCAGTGTCACCTCTCCAGTCATCCCCCACCCCTCCTGTATTACTGTATAATGTCCCAGCAGGGTCACCTCTCCAGTCACCCCCCCACTCCTCCTGTATTACTGTATAATGTCCCAGCAGTGTCACCTCTCCAGTCACCCCCCCTCCTGTATTACTGTATAATGTCCCAGCATTCCCAGCAGTGTCACCTCTCCAGTCATCCCCCCACCCCTTCTGTATTACTGTAAAATGTCCCAGCAGTGTCACCTCTCCAGTCATCCCCCCACCCCTCCTGTATTACTGTATAATGTCCCAGCAGTGTCACCTCTCCAGTCACCCCCCTCCTGTATTACTGTATAATGTCCCAGCATTCCCAGCAGTGTCACCTCTCCAGTCACCCCCCCCCCTCTCCTGTATTACTGTATAATGTCCCAGCATTCCCAGCGGTGTCACCTCTCCAGTCACCCCCCCCCCTCCTGTATTACTGTATAATCTCCCAGCATTCTCAGCAGGGTCACCTCTCCAGTCACCCCCCACCCCTCCTGTATTACTGTATAATGTCCCAGCATTCCCAGCAGGGTCACCTCTCTAGTCATCCCCCCATCCCTCCTGTATTACTGTATAATGTCCCAGCATTCTCAGCAGTGTCACCTCTCCAGTCATCCCCCCCTCCTGTATTACTGTATAATGTCCCAGCATTCTCAGCAGTGTCACCTCTCCAGTCATCTCCCCTCCTGTATTACTGTATAATGTCCCAGCAGTGTCACCTCTCCAGTCACCCCCCACCCCTCCTGTATTACTGTATAATGTCCCAGCAGTGTCACCTCTCCAGTCATCCCCCCTCCTGTATTACTGTATAATGTCCCAGCAGTGTCACCTCTCCAGTCATCCCCCCTCCTGTATTACTGTATAATGTCCCAGCAGTGTCACCTCTCCAGTCATCCCCCTCCTGTATTACTGTATAATGTCCCAGCAGTGTCACCTCTCCAGTCACCCCCCCTCCTGTATTACTGTATAATGTCCCAGCATTCCCAGCAGTGTCACCTCTCCAGTCACCCCCCCCCCTGTATTACTGTATAATGTCCCAGCAGTGTCACCTCTCCAGTCACCCCCCCCCCCCCTGTATTACTGTATAATGTCCCAGCAGTGTCACCTCTCCAGTCAGCAGCTCATTCATCCTGTGGGCGAGTTCTCGGATCTTCTGCTGATGTACCAGTGATACTTTGCTCCACCCTCCTGAATCTTCAGGGACCACACAGTCACCCCAGGTCTTTTTCACCATTCTGTAGACCTGTATATGGAGAGAGGCAGAAGGTGGATATACTGAGGAGATCAGAACGGTTCATCCCAAATACCCCGTATCCTATTTCCATCTATACAGTATGGAAGAAACACTGAAGAGATAACATCTCATCCTCCTCTTCCTGCTCCTCTCCCCCAGACTCCACCATCTCATCCTCCTCTTCCTGCTCCTCTCCCCCAGACTCCACCATCTCATCCTCCTCCTCTCCTCCAGACTCCACCATCTCATCCTCCTCTTCCTGCCCCTCTCCCCCAGACTCCACCATCCCATCCCCCTCTTCCTGCTCCTCTCCTCCAGACTCCATCTCATCCTGCTCCTCTCCCCCAGACTCCACCATCTCATCCTCCTCTTCCTGCTCCTCTCCCCCAGACTCCACCATCCCATCCCCCTCTTCCTGCTCCTCTCCCCCAGACTCCACCATCTCATCCTGCTCCTCTCCCCCAGACTCCACCATCTCATCCTCCTCTTCCTGCTCCTCTCCCCCAGACTCCACCATCTCATCCTCCTCTTCCTGTTCCTCTCCCCCAGACTCCACCATCTCATCCTCCTCTTCTTGCTCCTCTCCTCCAGACTCCACCATCTCATCCTCCTCTTCCTGCTCCTCTCCTACAGACTCCACCATCTCATCCTCCTCTTCCTGCTCCTCTCCTACAGACTCCACCATCTCATCCTCCTCTTCCTGCTCCTCTCCCCCAGACTCCACCATCTCATCCCCCTCTTCCTGTTCCTCTCCCCCAGACTCCACCATCTCATCCTCCTCTTCCTGCTCCTCTCCCCCAGACTCCACCATCTCATCCCCCTCTTCCTGTTCCTCTCCCCCAGACTCCACCATCTCATCCTCCTCTTCCTGCTCCTCTCCCCCAGACTCCACCATCTCATCCTCCTCTTCCTGCTCCTCTCCTACAGACTCCACCATCTCATCCTCCTCTTCCTGTTCCTCTCCCCCAGACTCCACCATCTCATCCTCCTCTTCCTGCTCCTCTCCCCCAGACTCCACCGTCTCATCCTGCTCCTCTCCTCCAGACTCCACCATCTCATCCTCCTCTTCCTGCTCCTCTCCCCCAGACTCCACCGTCTCATCCTGCTCCTCTCCTCCAGACTCCACCATCTCATCCTCCTCTTCCTGCTCCTCTCCCCCAGACTCCACCATCTCGTCCCCCTCTTCCTGTTCCTCTCCCCCAGACTCCACCATCTCATCCTCCTCTTCCTGCTCCTCTCCCCCAGACTCCACCATCTCATCCTCCTCTTCCTGCTCCTCTCCCCCAGACTCCACCGTCTCATCCTGCTCCTCTCCTCCAGACTCCACCATCTCATCCTCCTCTTCCTGCTCCTCTCCCCCAGACTCCACCATCTCATCCTCCTCTTCCTATTCCTCTCCCACAGACTCCACCATCTCATCCTCCTCTTCCTGCTCCTCTCCCCCAGACTCCACCATCTCATCCTCCTCTTCCTGCTCCTCTCCCCCAGACTCCACCATCTCATCCTCCTCTTCCTGCTCCTCTCCCCCAGACTCCACCGTCTCATCCTGCTCCTCTCCTCCAGACTCCACCATCTCATCCTCCTCTTCCTGCTCCTCTCCTACAGACTCCACCATTTCATCCTCCTCTTCCTGCTCCTCTCCCACAGACTCCACCATCTCATCCCCCTCTTCCTGCTCCTCTCCCCCAGACTCCACCATCTCATCCCCCTCTTCCTGCTCCTCTCCCCCAGACTCCACCATCTCATCCTCCTCTTCCTGCTCCTCTCCCCCAGACTCCACCGTCTCATCCTGCTCCTCTCCCCCAGACTCCACCATCTCATCCTCCTCTTCCTGCTCCTCTCCCCCAGACTCCACCATCCCATCCCCCTCTTCCTGCTCCGCTCCTCCAGACTCCACCATCTCATCCCCCTCTTCCTGCTCCTCTCCCCCAGACTCCACCATCCCATCCCCCTCTTCCTGCGCCTCTCCTCCAGACTCCACCATCTCATCCCCCTCTTCCTGCTCCTCTCCCCCAGACTCCACCATCTCATCCTCCTCTTCCTGTTTCTCTCCCCCAGACTCCACCATCTCATCCTCCTCTTCCTGCTCCTCTCCTCCAGACTCCACCATCTCATCCTCCTCTTCCTGCTCCTCTCCTCCAGACTCCACCATCTCATCCCCCTCTTCCTGCTCCTCTCCTCCAGACTCCACCATCTCATCCTCCTCTTCCTGCTCCTCTCCTCCAGACTCCACCATCTCATCCTCCTCTTCCTGTTCCTCTCCCCCAGACTCCACCATCTCATCCCCCTCTTCCTGCTCCTCTCCCCCAGACTCCACCATCCCATCCCCCTCTTCCTGCGCCTCTCCTCCAGACTCCACCATCTCATCCCCCTCTTCCTGCTCCTCTACCCCAGACTCCACCATCTCATCCTCCTCTCCCCCAGACTCCACCATCTCATCCTCCTCTTCCTGTTCCTCTCCCCCAGACTCCACCATCTCATCCTCCTCTTCCTGTTCCTCTCCCCCAGACTCCACCATCTCATCCTCCTCTTCCTGCTCCTCTCCTCCAGACTCCACCATCTCATCCTCCTCTTCCTGCTCCTCTCCTCCAGACTCCACCATCTCATCCTCCTCTTCCTGCTCCTCTCCTCCAGACTCCACCATCTCATCCTCCTCTTCCTGCTCCTCTCCTCCAGACTCCACCATCTCATCCTCTTCCTCTCCCCCAGACTCCACCATCTCATCCCCCTCTTCCTGCTCCTCTCCCCCAGACTCCACCATCCCATCCCCCTCTTCCTGCTCCTCTCCTCCAGACTCCACCATCTCATCCCCCTCTTCCTGCTCCTCTCCCCCAGACTCCACCGTCTCATCCTGCTCCTCTCCTCCAGACTCCACCGTCTCATCCTGCTCCTCTCCTCCAGACTCCACCGTCTCATCCTGCTCTTCCTGCTCCTCTCCCCCAGACTCCACCATCTCATCCCCCTCTTCCTGCTCCTCTCCCCCAGACTCCACCATCCCATCCCCCTCTTCCTGCGCCTCTCCTCCAGACTCCACCATCTCATCCTCCTCTTCCTGCGCCTCTCCTACAGACTCCACCATCTCATCCTCCTCTTCCTGCTCCTCTCCTACAGACTCCACCATCTCATCCTCCTCTTCCTGCTCCTCTCCTCCAGACTCCACAGTCTCATCCTGCTCCTCTCCTCCAGACTCCACAGTCTCATCCTGCTCCTCTCCTCCAGACTCCACCATCTCATCCTCCTCTTCCTGCTCCTCTCCCCCAGACTCCACCATCTCATCCCCCTCTTCCTGCTCCTCTCCTCCAGACTCCACTATCTCATCCTCCTCTTCCTGCTCCTTTCCTCCAGACTCCACCATCTCATCCTCCTCTTCCTGCTCCTCTCCCCCAGACTCCACCATCTCATCCCCCTCTTCCTGCTCCTCTCCTCCAGACTCCACCATCTCATCCTCCTCTTCCTGCTCCTCTCCTCCAGACTCCACCATCTCATCCTCCTCTTCCTGCTCCTCTCCCCCAGACTCCACCATCTCATCCTCCTCTTCCTGCGCCTCTCCTACAGACTCCACCATCTCATCCTCCTCTTCCTGCTCCTCTCCTACAGACTCCACCATCTCATCCTCCTCTTCCTGCTCCTCTCCTCCAGACTCCACAGTCTCATCCTGCTCCTCTCCTCCAGACTCCACAGTCTCATCCTGCTCCTCTCCTCCAGACTCCACCATCTCATCCTCCTCTTCCTGCTCCTCATCCCCCTCTTCCTGCTCCTCTCCTCCAGACTCCACTATCTCATCCTCCTCTTCCTGCTCCTTTCCTCCAGACTCCACCATCTCATCCTCCTCTTCCTGCTCCTCTCCCCCAGACTCCACCATCTCATCCCCCTCTTCCTGCTCCTCTCCTCCAGACTCCACTATCTCATCCTCCTCTTCCTGCTCCTCTCCCCCAGACTCCACCATCTCATCCCCCTCTTCCTGCTCCTCTCCTCCAGACTCCACTATCTCATCCTCCTCTTCCTGCTCCTCTCCTCCAGACTCCACCATCTCATCCTCCTCTTCCTGCTCCTCTCCCCCAGACTCCACCATCTCATCCTCCTCTTTCTACTTGTCGGCTGTATACCTCACCTGGAAGCTCTCGGGGTGTTATACAGGACCCTGGACTCCTCTCACTATACGTTCCCTCTTCTATACAATAATAAGGATAGAAATAGTTACCTCTCCGGTCAGCAGGTAAATGATCTCCAAGGAGAAGTCCAATATCCTGTCCATGATCTCACTCCTGTCCTTCTCCATCCTGAGGGGGGTCATCCAGGAGAAGAAGCGTCTGCAGGAGAAGAGGAGACAACTGGTTTAAAAGGAGGGTCTAGTCCTGCTGGGGCATTTATGACAAAATCAGGGGGCAGGGCCCTAAATTACCCTGTGCCCCCATAACAGCATCTATGAGGAGTCATGAGGTCTCCCTGTGCCCCCATAACCGGGTCTATGAGGAGTCATGAGGTCTCCCTGTGCCCCCATAACCGGGTCTATGAGGAGTCATGAGGTCTCCCTGTGCCCCCATAACAGCATCTATGAGGAGTCATGAGGTCTCCCTGTGCCCCCAAAACCGGGTCTATGAGGAGTCATGAGGTCTCCCTGTGCCCCCATAACCGGGTCTATGAGGAGTCATGAGGTCTCCCTGTGCCCCCATAACCGGGTCTATGAGGAGTCATGAGGTCTCCCTGTGCCCCCATAACCGGGTCTACGAAGAGTCATGAGGTGACCCTGTCCCCCATAACAGCATCTATGAGGAGTCATGAGGTCTCCCTGTGCCCCCATAACAGCATCTATGAGGAGCCATGAGGTAACCCTGTGCCCCCATAACAGCATCTATGAGGAGCCATGAGGTGACCCTGTGCCCCCATAACCAGGTCTATGAAGAGCCATGAGGTGACCCTGTGCCCCCATAACCGGGTCTATGAGGAGCCATGAGGTGACCCTGTGCCCCCATAACAGCATCTATGAGGAGTCATGATGTAACCCTGTGCCCCCATAACAGCATCTATGAGGAGTCATGAGGTAACCCTGTGCCCCCATAACAGCATCTATGAGGAGCCATGAGGTGACCCTGTGCCCCCATAACCAGGTCTATGAAGAGCCATGAGGTGACCCTGTGCCCCCATAACCGGGTCTATGAAGAGCCATGAGGTGACCCTGTGCCCCCATAACAGCATCTATGAGGAGTCATGAGGTGACCCTGTGCCCCCATAACCAGGTCTATGAAGAGCCATGAGGTGACCCTGTGCCCCCATAACCGGGTCTATGAGGAGCCATGAGGTGACCCTGTGCCCCCATAACAGCATCTATGAGGAGTCATGAGGTGACCCTGTGCCCCCATAACCAGGTCTATGAAGAGCCATGAGGTGACCCTGTGCCCCCATAACCGGGTCTATGAAGAGCCATGAGGTGACCCTGTGCCCCCATAACCGGGTCTATGAAGAGCCATGAGGTGACCCTGTGCCCCCATAACAGCATCTATGAGGAGTCATGAGGTGACCCTGTGCCCCCATAACCAGGTCTATGAAGAGCCATGAGGTGACCCTGTGCCCCCATAACCAGGTCTATGAAGAGCCATGAGGTGACCCTGTGCCCCCATAACCGGGTCTATGAGGAGCCATGAGGTGACCCTGTCCCCCATAACAGGATCCATGAGGAGCCATGAGGTGACCCTGTGCCCCCATAACAGGATCCATGAGAAGCCATGAGGTGACCCTGTGCCCCCATAACAGGATCCATGAGGAGCCATGAGGTGACCCTGTGCCCCCATAACAGGATCCATGAGGAGCCATGAGGTGACCCTGTGCCCCCAATAACCGGGTCTATGAAGAACCTTCCATCACCTGATATCCTAGAGAAGCAGAGACTCCTCACTGTGTCCAGGTGCTGATAAAAGGAGGGAAGAGGAGGCAGGGCTGATGGTCATGTGACGTGGGGGTGGGGCTCAGCACTAGCTGTAAGAGCGCTGGTGATGGTCATGTGACATCTGGGTCTCTGCAACAGTTGAAGGACCTGTGGTGACGGTCATGTGACATAGGGGGCGGGACTCAGCAATAGTAGAACCTCTAGTGACGGTCATGTGGCATAGGGGGCGGGGAGCCTAGCTGTAAGAGCTGTGGTGATGGTCATGTGACATAGAGGGCGGGACTCAGCGCTAGCTATAAGAGCTGTGGTGATGGTCATGTGACATAGAGGGCGGGACTCAGCGCTAGCTATAAGAGCTGTGGTGATGGTCATGTGACATAGAGGGCGGGACTCAGCGCTAGCTATAAGAGCTGTGGAGAAGGTCATGTGACATAGGGGGCGGGACTCAGCGCTAGCTATAAGAGCTGTGGCGATGGTCATGTGACAGAGGGCGGGACTCAGCGCTAGCTATAAGAGCTGTGGAGAAGGTCATGTGACATAGGGGGCGGGACTCAGCGCTAGCTATAAGAGCTGTGGAGAAGGTCATGTGACATAGGGGGCGGGACTCAGCGCTAGCTATAAGAGCTGTGGAGAAGGTCATGTGACATAGGGGGCGGGACTCAGCGCTAGCTATAAGAGCTGTGGAGAAGGTCATGTGACATAGGGGGCGGGACTCAGCGCTAGCTATAAGAGCTGTGGAGAAGGTCATGTGACATAGGGGAGGAGCTCGGTATCATGGCAACTTCTAAGCCAAAGAATCTTCTCAGGAGAGAGGAACAAGCGGGCATGCTGGGAGTTGTAGTCCTCATATCGCCTCCTGTAATGTCCTCTGATCTCCCATAATAACAGGCTGGACATGCTGGGAGTTGTAGTCCTCATATCTCCTCCTGTAATGTCCTCTGATCTCCCATAATAACAGGCTGGACATGCTGGGAGTTGTAGTCCTCTTATATCTCCTCCTGTTATGTCCTCTGATCTCCCATAATAACAGGCTGGGCATGCTGGGAGTTGTAGTCCTCATATCTCCTCCTGTAATGTCCTCTGATCTCCCATAATAACAGACTGGACATGCTTGGAGTTGTAGTCCTCTTATATCTCCTTCCTGTATTGTCCTCTGATCTCCCATAATAACACGCTGGACATGCTGGGAGTTGTAGTCCTTTTATATCTCCTCCTGTAATGTCCTCTGATCTCCCATAATAACACGCTGGACATGCTGGGAGTTGTAGTCCTTTTATATCTCCTCCTGTAATGTCCTCTGATCTCCCATAACAACAGGCTGGGCATGCTGGGAGTTGTAGTCCTTTTATATCTCCTCCTGTAATGTCCTCTGATCTCCCATAATAACACGCTGGACATGCTGGGAGTTGTAGTCCTTTTATATCTCCTCCTGTAATGTCCTCTGATCTCCCATAACAACAGGCTGGGCATGCTGGGAGTTGTAGTCCTCATGTCTCCTACTATAATGTCCTCTGATCTCCCATAATAACAGGCTGGACATGCTGGGAGTTGTAGTCCTCTTATATGTCCTTCCTGTTATGTCCTCTGATCTCCCATAATAACAGGCTGGACATGCTGGGAGTTGTAGTCCTCTTATATCTCCTCCTGTAATGTCCTCTGATCTCCCATAACAACAGGCTGGACATGCTGGGAGTTGTAGTCCTTTTATCTCCTGTAATGTCCTTTGATCTCCCATAATAACAGGCTGGACATGCTGGGAGTTGTAGTCCTCTTATATCTCCTCCTGTAATGTCTCTGGTCTCCCATAATACCAGGCTGGGCATGCTGGGAGTTGTAGTCCTCATATCTCCTCCTGTAATGTCCTCTGATCTCCCATAATAACAGGCTGGGCATGCTGGGAGTTGTAGTCCTTTTATATCTCCTCCTGTAATGTCCTCTGATCTCCCATAATAACACGCTGGACATGCTGGGAGTTGTAGTCCTTTTATATCTCCTCCTGTAATGTCCTCTGATCTCCCATAACAACAGGCTGGGCATGCTGGGAGTTGTAGTCCTCATGTCTCCTACTATAATGTCCTCTGATCTCCCATAATAACAGGCTGGACATGCTGGGAGTTGTAGTCCTCTTATATGTCCTTCCTGTTATGTCCTCTGATCTCCCATAATAACAGGCTGGACATGCTGGGAGTTGTAGTCCTCTTATATCTCCTCCTGTAATGTCCTCTGATCTCCCATAACAACAGGCTGGACATGCTGGGAGTTGTAGTCCTCTTATATCTCCTCCTGTAATGTCTCTGGTCTCCCATAATACCAGGCTGGGCATGCTGGGAGTTGTAGTCCTCATATCTCCTCCTGTAATGTCCTCTGATCTCCCATAATAACAGGCTGGGCATGCTGGGAGTTGTAGTTCTCTGTAGCAGCATTGGGTATTTTTTCATCTCTGCAATCATAGGACAGATAATACTAGTTATTAGCCCGGCCTATATATATATATATACAGTATAACCTCTATCAGCCGGGGGTGGTCTGCTCAAAGACATATACAGTGGTACCTTGGTTTAAGAGCGTTTTGGTATAAGAGCTCACAGTTTTTCAAAATAGTGACTTGGTGTAAGAGCTTCCTGTACTGGTTGGGAGGGGGAGTGGGGGAGGGGCATGGTCTGCATAGCGGGGTCTACAGCCCTGTAGCTCCCTCACCTTCCAAATCATAGCAGATCCACTTCAGGCTGGGGCTTACATTAGGGGACAGGACTGTGTGTGTGTGTGTGTGTGGGGGGGGGGTAATCTCTCCATAGGTGTAACCCCTCTTTCCCCGGACAGAGAGTGCTGCATGTATATGCCCACATCTGTCCTGCTCATTCCTTCCTGCCTCGTGCAGTCTCTGTCCGCCCTTGTGTTTCCCATCCTCTCCATTACTGTACAGTAACTTATATATCACAGATTCTGCTGCAGTGTTATCAGGGTTATACAGTTACTATACATTATATACCACATGCTGCTATACTGTACAGTAACTTATATATCACATATCCAGCTGCTGTGTTATCAGGGTTATACAGTTACTATACATTATATACCACATGCTGCTATACTGTACAGTAACTTATATATCACATATCCAGCTGCTGTGTTATCAGGGTTATACAGTTACTATACATTATATACCACATGCTGATTGCTATACTGTACAGTAACTTATATATCACATATCCAGCTGCTGTGTTATCAGGGTTATACAGTTACTATACATTATACACCACATGCTGCTATACTGTACAGTAACTTATATATCACATATCCAGCTGCTGTGTTATCAGGGGTATACAGTTACTATACATTATATACCACATGCTGATTGCTATACTGTACAGTAACTTATATATCACATATCCAGCTGCTGTGTTATCAGGGTTATACAGTTACTATACATTATACACCACATGCTGCTATACTGTACAGTAACTTATATATCACATATCCAGCTGCTGCTGTGTTATCAGGGTTATACAGTTACTATACATTATACACCACATGCTGCTATATACTGTACAGTAACTTATATATCACATATCCAGCTGCTGTGTTATCAGGGTTATACAGTTACTATACATTATATACCACATGCTGATTGCTATACTGTACAGTAACTTATATATCACATATCCAGCTGCTGCTGTGTTATCAGGGGTATACAGTTACTATACATTATATACCACATGCTCATTGCTATACTCTACAGTAACTTATATATCACATATCCAGCTGCTGTGTTATCAGGGTTATACAGTTACTATACATTATACACCACATGCTGCTATACTGTACAGTAACTTATATATCACATATCCAGCTGCTGTGTTATCAGGGTTATACAGTTACTATACATTAGATACCACATGTTCATTGCTATAATGTACAGTAACTTATATATCACACATCCAGCTGCTGCTGTGTTATCAGGGTTATACAGTTACTATACATTATATACCACATGCTGATTGCTACACTGTACAGTAACTTATATATCACATATCCAGCTGCTGTGTTACCAGGGTTATACAGTTACTATACATTATACACCACATGCTGATTGCTATTCTGTACAGTAACATATATCACATATCCAGCTGCTGCTGTGTTATCAGGGTTATTCAGTTACTATACATTATATACCACATGCTGCTATACTGTACAGTAACTTACATATCACATATCCAGCTACTGTGTTATCAGGGTTATACAGTTACTATACATTATACGCCACATGCTGCTATACTGTACAGTAACTTATATATCACATATCCAGCTGCTGTGTTATCAGGGTTATACAGTTACTATACATTATATACCACATGCTGATTGCTATACTGTACAGTAACTTATAATATCACAGATTCTGCTGCTGCTGTGTTATCAGGGTTATACAGTTACTATACATTATATACCACATGCTGCTATACTGTGCAGTAACTTATATATCACATATCCAGCTGCTGTGTTATCAGGGTTATACAGTTACTATACATTATACACCACATGCTGCTATTCTGTACAGTAACATATATCACATATCCAGCTGCTGCTGTGTTATCAGGGTTATACAGTTACTATACATTATATACCACATGCTGCTATACTGTACAGTAACTTATATATCACATATCCAGCTGCAGTGTTATCAGGGTTATATAGTTACTATACATTATATACCACATGCTGCTATACTGTGCAGTAACTTATATATCACATATCCAGCTGCTGTGTTATCCAGGTTATACAGTTACTATACATTATACACCACATGCTGCTTTACTGTACAGTAACTTATATATCACATATCCAGCTGCTGTGTTATCAGGGTTATACAGTTACTATACATTATATACCACATGCTGCTATACTGTACAGTAACTTATATATCACATATCCAGCTGCTGTGTTATCAGGGTTATACAGTTACTATACATTATATACCACATGCTGATTGCTATACTGTACAGTAACATATATATCACATATTCAGCTGCTGTGTTATCAGGGTTATACAGTTACTATACATTATATACCACATGCTGCTATACTGTACAGTAACTTATATATCACATATCCAGCTGCTGTGTTATCCAGGTTATACAGTTACTATACATTATACACCACATGCTGCTTTACTGTACAGTAACTTATATATCACATATCCAGCTGCTGTGTTATCAGGGTTATACAGTTACTATACATTATATACCACATGCTGCTATACTGTACAGTAACTTATATATCACATATCCTGCTGCTGTGTTATCAGGGTTATACAGTTACTATACATTATACACCACATGCTGATTGCTATACTGTACAGTAACTTATATATCACATATCCAGCTGCTGTGTTATCAGGGTTATACAGTTACTATACATTATATACCACATGCTGCTATACTGTACAGTAACTTATATATCACATATCCAGCTGCTGTGTTATCAGGGTTATACAGTTACTATACATTATATACCACATGCTGCTATACTGTACAGTAACTTATATATCACATATCCAGCTGCTGTGTTATCAGGGTTATACAGTTACTATACATTATACACCACATGCTGATTGCTATACTGTACAGTAACTTATATATCACATATCCAGCTGCTGCTCTGTTATCAGGGTTATACAGTTACTATACATTATACACCACGTGCTGCTATACTGTACAGTAACTTATATATCACATATCCAGCTGCTGTGTTATCAGGGTTATACAGTTACTATACATTATATACCACATGCTGCTATACTGTACAGTAACTTATATATCACATATCCAGCTGCTGTGTTATCAGGGTTATACAGTTACTATACATTATACACCACATGCTGCTGTACTGTACAGTAACTTATATATCACATATTCAGCTGCTGCTGTGTTATCAGGGTTATACAGTTACTATACATTTAACACCACATGCTGATTGCTATACTGTACAGTAACTTATATATCACATATCCAGCTGCTGCTGTGTTATCAGGGTTATACAGTTACTATACATTATATACCACATGCTGCTATACTGTACAGTAACTTATATATCACATATCCAGCTGCTGCTGTGTTATCAGGGTTATACAGTTACTATACATTATATACCACATGCTGCTATACTGTACAGTAACTTATATATCACATATCCAGCTGCTGTGTTATCAGGGTTATACAGTTACTATACATTATACACCACATGCTGCTATACTGTACAGTAACTTATATATCACATATCCAGCTGCTGCTGTGTTATCAGGGTTATACAGTTACTATACATTATATACCACATGCTGAATGCTATACTGTACAGTAACTTATATATCACATATCCAGCTGCTGTGTTATCAGGGTCATAATGTATATAGAATAAATATATAAAAAACAGGTTACTCTGTATGTAATGTATATAGAATATATCAGGTCACTCTGTATGTAATGTATATAGAATATATCAGGTCACTCTGTATGTAATGTATAGAATATATCAGGTCACTCTGTATGTAATGTATAGAATATATCAGGTCCCTCTGTATGTAATGTATAGAATATATCAGGTCACTCTGTATGTAATGTATAGAATATATCAGGTCACTCTGTATGTAATGTATAGAATATATCAGGTCGCTCTGTATGTAATGTATAGAATATATCAGGTCGCTCTGTATGTAATGTATATAGAATATATCAGGTCCCCCTGTATGTAATGTATAGAATATATCAGGTCCCTCTGTATGTAATGTATAGAATATATCAGGTCACTCTGTATGTAATGTATATAGAATATATCAGGTCACTCTGTATGTAATGTATATAGAATATATCAGGTCCCTCTGTATGTAATGTATATAGAATATATCAGGTCACTCTGTATGTAATGTATATAGAATATATCAGGTCCCTCTGTATGTAATGTATAGAATATATCAGGTCACTCTGTATGTAATGTATATAGAATATATCAGGTCACTCTGTATGTTATGTATATAGAATATATCAGGTCACTCTGTATGTAATGTATATAGAATATATCAGGTCACTCTGTATGTAATGTATAGAATATATCAGGTCACTGTGTATGTAATGTATAGAATATATCAGGTCACTCTGTATGTAATGTATAGAATATATCAGGTCACTCTGTATGTAATGTATATAGAATATATCAGGTCACTCTGTATGTAATGTATAGAATATATCAGGTCACTCTGTATGTAATGTATATAGAATATATCAGGTCACTCTGTATGTAATGTATATAGAATATATCAGGTCCCTCTGTATGTAATGTATATAGAATATATCAGGTCACTCTGTATGTAATGTATATAGAATATATCGGGTCCCTCTGTATGTAATGTATATAGAATATATCAGGTCCCTCTGTATGTAATGTATATAGAATATATCAGGTCACTCTGTATGTAATGTATATAGAATATATCAGGTCACTCTGTATGTAATGTATATAGAATATATCATGTCACTCTGTATGTAATGTCTATAGAATATATCAGGTCACTCTGTATGTAATGTATAGAATATATCAGGTCACTCTGTATGTAATGTATATAGAATATATCAGGTCCCCCTGTATGTAATGTATATAGAATATATCAGGTCACTCTGTATGTAATGTATATAGAATATAACAGGTCACTCTGTATGTAATGTATAGAATATATCAGGTCACTCTGTATGTAATGTATATAGAATATATCAGGTCCCTCTGTATGTAATGTATAGAATATATCAGGTCGCTCTGTATGTAATGTATAGAATATATCAGGTCACTCTGTATGTAATGTATACAATATATCAGGTCACTCTGTATGTAATGTATATAGAATATAACAGGTCACTCTGTATGTAATGCATAGAATATATCAGGTCACTCTATATGTAATGTATAGAATTTATCAGGTCACTCTGTATGTAATGTATATAGAATATATCAGGTCCCTCTGTATGTAATGTATATAGAATATATCAGGTCCCTCTGTATGTAATGTATAGAATATATCAGGTCGCTCTGTATGTAATGTATAGAATATATCAGGTCCCTCTGTATGTAATGTATATAGAATATATCAGGTCCCTCTGTATGTAATGTATAGAATATATCAGGTCACTCTGTATGTAATGTATATAGAATATATCAGGTCACTCTGTATGTAATGTATAGAATATATCAGGTCCCTCTGTATGTAATGTATATAGAATATATCAGGTCCCTCTGTATGTAATGTATAGAATATATGAGGTCACTGTATGTAATGTATATAGAATATATCAGGTCACTCTGTATGTAATGTATATAGAATATATCATGTCACTCTGTATGTAATGTATAAAATATATGAGGTCACTGTATGTAATGTATATAGAATATATCAGGTCACTCTCTATGTAATGTATATAGAATATATCAGGTCACTCTGTATGTAATGTATAGAATATATGAGGTCACTGTATGTAATGTATATAGAATATATCAGGTCACTCTCTATGTAATGTATATAGAATATATCAGGTCACTCTGTATGTAATGTATATAGAATATATCAGGTCCCCCTGTATGTAATGTATAGAATATATCAGGTCCCTCTGTATGTAATGTATAGAATATATCAGGTCACTCTGTATGTAATGTATATAGAATATATCAGGCCCCTCTGTATGTAATGTATATAGAATATATCAGGTCACTCTGTATATAATGTATATAGAATATATCAGGTCACTCTGTATGTAATGTATAGAATATATCAGGTCACTCTGTATGTAATGTATAGAATATATCAGGTCACTCTGTATGTAATGTATATAGAATATTTCAGGTCACTCTGTATGTAATGTATATAGAATATATCAGGTCATTCTGTATGTAATGTATATAGAATATATCAGGTCCCTCTGTATGTAATGTATAGAATATATCAGGTCCCTCTGTATGTAATGTATATAGAATATATCAGGTCACTCTGTATGTAATGTATATAGAATATATCAGGTCACTCTGTATGTAATGTATATAGAATATATCGGGTCCCTCTGTATGTAATGTATATAGAATATATCAGGTCCCTCTGTATGTAATGTATAGAATATATCAGGTCACTCTGTATGTAATGTATAGAATATATCAGGTCACTCTGTATGTAATGTATAGAATATATCAGGTCACTCTGTATGTAATGTCTATAGAATATATCAGATCACTCTGTATGTAATGTATAGAATATATCAGGTCCCTCTGTATGTAATGTATATAGAATATATCAGGTCACTCTGTATGTAATGTATATAGAATATATCAGGTCACTCTGTATGTAATGTATATAGAATATATCAGGTCACTCTGTATGTAATGTATAGAATATATCAGGTCACTCTGTATGTAATGTATAGAATATATCAGGTCACTCTGTATGTAATGTCTATAGAATATATCAGATCACTCTGTATGTAATGTATAGAATATATCAGGTCCCTCTGTATGTAATGTATATAGAATATATCAGGTCACTCTGTATGTAATGTATATAGAATATATCAGGTCACTCTGTATGTAATGTATATAGAATATATCAGGTCACTCTGTATGTAATGTATAGAATATATCAGGTCACTCTGTATGTAATGTATATAGAATATATCAGGTCACTCTGTATGTAATGTATATAGAATATATCAGGTCACTCTGTATGTAATGTATAGAATATATCAGGTCACTCTGTATGTAATGTATAGAATATATCAGGTCACTCTGTATGTAATGTATATAGAATATATCAGGTCCCTCTGTATGTAATGTATATAGAATATATCAGGTCACTCTGTATGTAATGTATATAGAATATATCAGGTCACTCTGTATGTAATGTCTATAGAATATATCAGGTCACTCTGTATATAATGTATATAGAATATATCAGGTCCCTCTGTATGTAATGTATATAGAATATATCAGGTCCCTCTGTATGTAATGTATAGAATATATCAGGTCACTCTGTGTGTAATGTATAGAATATATCAGGTCACTCTGTATGTAATGTATATAGAATATATCAGGTCACTCTGTATGTAATGTATATAGAATATATCAGGTCACTCTGTATGTAATGTATATAGAATATATCAGGTCACTCTGTATGTAATGTATAGAATATATCAGGTCACTCTGTATGTAATGTATAGAATATATCAGGTCACTCTGTATGTAATGTATATAGAATATATCAGGTCACTCTGTATGTAATGTATATAGAATATATCAGGTCACTCTGTGTGTAATGTATATAGAATATATCAGGTCACTCTGTGTGTAATGTATAGAATATATCAGGTCACTCTGTATGTAATGTATATAGAATATATCAGGTCACTCTGTATGTAATGTATATAGAATATATCAGGTCCCCCTGTATGTAATGTATATAGAATATATCAGGTCCCTCTGTATGTAATGTATATAGAATATATCAGGTCCCTCTGTATGTAATGTATAGAATATATCAGGTCGCTCTGTATGTAATGTATAGAATATATCAGGTCCCTCTGTATGTAATGTATAGAATATATCAGGTCACTCTGTATGTAATGTATATAGAATATATCAGGTCCCTCTGTATGTAATGTATATAGAATATATCAGGTCATTCTGTATGTAATGTATATAGAATATATCAGGTCCCTCTGTATGTAATGTATAGAATATATCAGGTCCCTCTGTATGTAATGTATATAGAATATATCAGGTCACTCTGTATGTAATGTATATAGAATATATCAGGTCACTCTGTATGTAATGTATATAGAATATATCAGGTCACTCTGTATATAATGTATATAGAATATATCAGGTCACTCTGTATGTTATGTATATAGAATATATCAGGTAACTCTGTATGTAATGTATATAGAATATATTAGGTCACTCTGTATGTTATGTATATAGAATATATCAGGTCCCTCTGTATGTAATGTATAGAATATATCAGGTCCCTCTGTATGTAATGTATAGAATATATCAGGTCACTCTGTATGTAATGTATATAGAATATATCAGGTCACTCTGTATGTAATGTATATAGAATATATCAGGTCCCTCTGTATGTAATGTATAGAATATATCAGGTCACTCTGTATGTAATGTATATAGAATATATCAGGTCACTCTGTATGTAATGTATAGAATATATCAGGTCACTCTGTATGTAATGTATATAGAATATATCAGGTCACTCTGTATGTAATGTATAGAATATATCAGGTCACTCTGTATGTGATGTCTCTATAGAATATATCAGGTCCCTCTGTATATAATGTATAGAATATATCAGGTCCCTCTGTATGTAATGTATAGAATATATCAGGTCCCTCTGTATGTAATGTATAAAATATATCAGGTCACTCTGTATGTAATGTATATAGAATATATCAGGTCACTCTGTATGTAATGTATAGAATATATCAGGTCCCTCTGTATGTAATGTATAGAATATATCAGGTCCCTCTGTATGTAATGTATAGAATATATCAGGTCCCTCTGTATGTAATGTATAGAATATATCAGGTCCCTCTGTATGTAATGTATAGAATATATCAGGTCCCTCTGTATGTAATGTATATAGAATATATCAGGTCCCTCTGTATGTAATGTATAGAATATATCAGGTCACTCTGTATGTAATGTATAGAATATATCAGGTCCCTCTGTATGTAATGTATAGAATATATCAGGTCCCTCTGTATGTAATGTATATAGAATATATCAGGTCACTCTGTGTGTAATGTATAGAATATATCAGGTCACTCTCTATGTAATGTATATAGAATATATCAGGTCACTCTGTATGTAATGTATATAGAATATATCAGGTCCCTCTGTATATAATGTATAGAATATATCAGGTCCCTCTGTATGTAATGTATAGAATATATCAGGTCCCTCTGTATGTAATGTATAGAATATATCAGGTCACTCTGTATGTAATGTATATAGAATATATCAGGTCACTCTGTATGTAATGTATAGAATATATCAGGTCACTCTGTATGTAATGTGTATAGAATATATCAGGTCACTCTGTATGTAATGTATATATAGTATATCAGGTCACTCTGTATGTAGTGTATAGAATATATCAGGTCACTATATGTAATGTATATAGAATATATCAGGTCACTCTGTATGTAATGTATAGAATATATCAGGTCCCTCTGTATGTAATGTATATAGAATATATCAGGTCACTCTGTATGTAATGTATATAGAATATATCAGGTCCCTCTGTATATAATGTATAGAATATATCAGGTCCCTCTGTATGTAATGTATAGAATATATCAGGTCCCTCTGTATGTAATGTATAGAATATATCAGGTCACTCTGTATGTAATGTATATAGAATATATCAGGTCACTCTGTATGTAATGTATAGAATATATCAGGTCACTCTGTATGTAATGTGTATAGAATATATCAGGTCACTCTGTATGTAATGTATATATAGTATATCAGGTCACTCTGTATGTAGTGTATAGAATATATCAGGTCACTATATGTAATGTATATAGAATATATCAGGTCACTCTGTATGTAATGTATAGAATATATCAGGTCCCTCTGTATGTAATGTATATAGAATATATCAGGTCACTCTGTATGTAATGTATATAGAATATATCAGGTCGCTCTGTATGTAATGTATATAGACCAACAAAACACAACAATCACTGAACTCAGGGAGAACAGTGAAAAATTCCAATGGAGTACTCATTTACGAGTCTCCATTGATTGTCCCATACAAAATTTGAATATGCAAAAAAGGGGTCCGTGGAGCCTCAGTTACGAGTCTCAAAACACGGGAATAGCCAGATATCCTTCTCTCCAGAGAAGGAAGCCCATTGCCAAGGGGTGCCTCCTAGTGGGGAGAGCACCTAAACCACCCGGATACGTAGTCCCTCAGGTCCTCACTCTGTAGCGAGCTTTGGGACCTAAATAGGGAAACACCAGGGTGGCCCCTGTGAGTCAAAGTCTAACTCTGTGGCGAGTATAACGACATAAGACAAGGGTTACCAAGGCTAGGCATCCATCCACAGACTGCAGTTTCGGGGTATTTGCCCCTCGTCAGTGTGGAGCAGGATTCTGGCTACTGGGGCAATGATAAATAGACCAACAAAACACAACAATCACTGAACTCAGGGAGAACAGTGAAAAATTCCAATGGAGTACTCATTTACGAGTCTCCATTGATTGTCCCATACAAAATTTGAATATGCAAAAAAGGGGTCCGTGGAGCCTCAGTTACGAGTCTCAAAACACGGGAATAGCCAGATATCCTTCTCTCCAGAGAAGGAAGCCCATTGCCAAGGGGTGCCTCCTAGTGGGGAGAGCACCTAAACCACCCGGATACGTAGTCCCTCAGGTCCTCACTCTGTAGCGAGCTTTGGGACCTAAATAGGGAAACACCAGGGTGGCCCCTGTGAGTCAAAGTCTAACTCTGTGGCGAGTATAACGACATAAGACAAGGGTTACCAAGGCTAGGCATCCATCCACAGACTGCAGTTTCGGGGTATTTGCCCCTCGTCAGTGTGGAGCAGGATTCTGGCTACTGGGGCAATGATAAATAGACCAACAAAACACAACAATCACTGAACTCAGGGAGAACAGTGAAAAATTCCAATGGAGTACTCATTTACGAGTCTCCATTGATTGTCCCATACAAAATTTGAATATGCAAAAAAGGGGTCCGTGGAGCCTCAGTTACGAGTCTCAAAACACGGGAATAGCCAGATATCCTTCTCTCCAGAGAAGGAAGCCCATTGCCAAGGGGTGCCTCCTAGTGGGGAGAGCACCTAAACCACCCGGATACGTAGTCCCTCAGGTCCTCACTCTGTAGCGAGCTTTGGGACCTAAATAGGGAAACACCAGGGTGGCCCCTGTGAGTCAAAGTCTAACTCTGTGGCGAGTATAACGACATAAGACAAGGGTTACCAAGGCTAGGCATCCATCCACAGACTGCAGTTTCGGGGTATTTGCCCCTCGTCAGTGTGGAGCAGGATTCTGGCTACTGGGGCAATGATAAATAGACCAACAAAACACAACAATCACTGAACTCAGGGAGAACAGTGAAAAATTCCAATGGAGTACTCATTTACGAGTCTCCATTGATTGTCCCATACAAAATTTGAATATGCAAAAAAGGGGTCCGTGGAGCCTCAGTTACGAGTCTCAAAACACGGGAATAGCCAGATATCCTTCTCTCCAGAGAAGGAAGCCCATTGCCAAGGGGTGCCTCCTAGTGGGGAGAGCACCTAAACCACCCGGATACGTAGTCCCTCAGGTCCACACTCTGTAGCGAGCTTTGGGACCTAAATAGGGAAACACCAGGGTGGCCCCTGTGAGTCAAAGTCTAACTCTGTGGCGAGTATAACGACATAAGACAAGGGTTACCAAGGCTAGGCATCCATCCACAGACTGCAGTTTCGGGGTATTTGCCCCTCGTCAGTGTGGAGCAGGATTCTGGCTACTGGGGCAATGATAAATAGACCAACAAAACACAACAATCACTGAACTCAGGGAGAACAGTGAAAAATTCCAATGGAGTACTCATTTACGAGTCTCCATTGATTGTCCCATACAAAATTTGAATATGCAAAAAAGGGGTCCGTGGAGCCTCAGTTACGAGTCTCAAAACACGGGAATAGCCAGATATCCTTCTCTCCAGAGAAGGAAGCCCATTGCCAAGGGGTGCCTCCTAGTGGGGAGAGCACCTAAACCACCCGGATACGTAGTCCCTCAGGTCCTCACTCTGTAGCGAGCTTTGGGACCTAAATAGGGAAACACCAGGGTGGCCCCTGTGAGTCAAAGTCTAACTCTGTGGCGAGTATAACGACATAAGACAAGGGTTACCAAGGCTAGGCATCCATCCACAGACTGCAGTTTCGGGGTATTTGCCCCTCGTCAGTGTGGAGCAGGATTCTGGCTACTGGGGCAATGATAAATAGACCAACAAAACACAACAATCACTGAACTCAGGGAGAACAGTGAAAAATTCCAATGGAGTACTCATTTACGAGTCTCCATTGATTGTCCCATACAAAATTTGAATATGCAAAAAAGGGGTCCGTGGAGCCTCAGTTACGAGTCTCAAAACACGGGAATAGCCAGATATCCTTCTCTCCAGAGAAGGAAGCCCATTGCCAAGGGGTGCCTCCTATCCGGGTGGTTTAGGTGCTCTCCCCACTAGGAGGCACCCCTTGGCAATGGGCTTCCTTCTCTGGAGAGAAGGATATCTGGCTATTCCCGTGTTTTGAGACTCGTAACTGAGGCTCCACGGACCCCTTTTTTGCATATGTAATGTATATAGAATATATCAGGTCGCTCTGTATGTAATGTATAGAATATATCAGGTCGCTCTGTATGTAATGTATATAGAATATATCAGGTCACTCTGTATGTAATGTATATAGAATATATCAGGTCGCTCTGTATGTAATGTATAGAATATATCAGGTCCCTCTGTATGTAATGTATATAGAATATATCAGGTCACTCTGTATGTAATGTATATAGAATATATCAGGTCACTCTGTATGTAATGTATAGAATATATCAGGTCACTCTGTATGTAATGTATAGAATATATCAGGTCACTCTGTATGTAATGTATAGAATATATCAGGTCGCTCTGTATGTAATGTATATAGAATATATCAGGTCACTCTGTATGTAATGTATATAGAATATATCAGGTCCCTCTGTATGTAATGTATATAGAATATATCAGGTCACTCTGTATGTAATGTATATAGAATATATCAGGTCACTCTGTATGTAATGTATAGAATATATCAGGTCACTCTGTATGTAATGTATAGAATATATCAGGTCACTCTGTGTGTAATGTATAGAATATATCAGGTCACTCTGTGTGTAATGTATAGAATATATCAGGTCACTCTGTATGTAATGTATAGAATATATCAGGTCACTCTGTATATAATGTATATAGAATATATCAGGTCCCTCTGTATGTAATGTATATAGAATATATCAGGTCACTCTGTATGTAATGTATATAGAATATATCAGGTCACTCTGTATGTAATGTATATAGAATATATCAGGTCACTCTGTATATAATGTATATAGAATATATCAGGTCCCTCTGTATGTAATGTATATAGAATATATCAGGTCCCTCTGTATGTAATGTATAGAATATATCAGGTCACTCTGTATGTAATGTATATAGAATATATCAGGTCCCTCTGTATGTAATGTATAGAATATATCAGGTCACTCTGTATGTAATGTATAGAATATATCAGGTCACTCTGTATGTAATGTATAGAATATATCAGGTCACTCTGTATGTAATGTCTATAGAATATATCAGATCACTCTGTATGTAATGTATAGAATATATCAGGTCCCTCTGTATGTAATGTATAGAATATATGTGGTCATTCTGTATGTAATGTATATAGAATATATCAGGTCACTCTGTATGTAATGTATAGAATATATCAGGTCACTCTGTATGTAATGTATATAGAATATATCAGGTCACTCTGTATGTAATGTATATAGAATATATCAGGTCACTCTGTATGTAATGTATAGAATATATCAGGTCACTCTGTATGTAATGTATATAGAATATATCAGGTCACTCTGTATGTAATGTATATAGAATATATCAGGTCACTCTGTATGTAATGTATAGAATATATCAGGTCACTCTGTATGTAATGTATATAGAATATATCAGGTCACTCTGTATGTAATGTATAGAATATATCAGGTCACTGTGTATGTAATGTATAGAATATATCAGGTCACTCTGTGTGTAATGTATAGAATATATCAGGTCACTCTGTATGTAATGTATAGAATATATCAGGTCACTCTGTATGTAATGTATATAGAATATATCAGGTCACTCTGTATGTAATGTATAGAATATATCAGGTCACTGTATGTAATGTATATAGAACATATCAGGTCACTCTGTATGTAATGTATATAGAATATATCAGGTCACTCTGTATGTAATGTATAGAATATATCAGGTCACTCTGTATGTAATGCATATAGAATATATCAGGTCACTCTGTATGTAATGTATAGAATATATCAGGTCCCTCTGTATGTAATGTATATAGAATATATCAGGTCACTCTGTATGTAATTTATAGAATATATCAGGTCCCTCTGTATGTAATGTATATAGAATATATCAGTTCCCTCTGTATGTAATTTATAGAATATTTTAGGTCACTCTGTATGTAATGTATAGAATATATCAGGTCACTCTGTATGTAATGTATATAGAATATATCAGGTCCCTCTATATGTAATGTATATAGAATATATCAGGTCCCTCTTTATGTAATGTATAGAATATATCAGGTCACTCTTTATGTAATGTATAGAATATATCAGGTCCCTCTGTATGTAATGTATATAGAATATATCAGGTCACTCTGTATGTAATGTCTATAGATTATATCAGGTCACTCTGTATGTAATGTATATAGAATATATCAGGTCACTCTGTATGTAATGTATATAGAATATATCAGGTCACTCTGTATGTAATGTATATAGAATATATCAGGTCACTCTGTATGTAATGTATATAGAATATATCAGGTCACTCTGTATGTAATGTATATAGAATATATCAGGTCACTCTGTGTGTAATGTATATAGAATATATCAGGTCCCTCTGTGTGTAATGTATAGAATATATCAGGTCCCTCTGTGTGTAATGTATAGAATATATCAGGTCACTCTGTGTGTAATGTATAGAATATATCAGGTCACTCTGTATGTAATGTATAGAATATATCAGGTCACTCTGTATGTAATGTATAGAATATATCAGGTCCCTCTGTGTGTAATGTATAGAATATATCAGGTCCCTCTGTGTGTAATGTATAGAATATATCAGGTCACTCTGTGTGTAATGTATAGAATATATCAGGTCCCTCTGTGTGTAATGTATAGAATATATCAGGTCACTCTGTATGTAATGTATAGAATATATCAGGTCCCTCTGTATGTAATGTATAGAATATATCAGGTCGCTCTGTATGTAATGTATATAGAATATATCAGGTCACTCTGTATGTAATGTATATAGAATATATCAGGTCACTCTGTATGTAATGTATGGAATATATCAGGTCACTCTGTATGTAATGTATAGAATATATCAGGTCCCTCTGTGTGTAATGTATAGAATATATCAGGTCACTCTGTGTGTAATGTATATAGAATATATCAGGTCCCTCTGTATGTAATGTCTATAGAATATATCAGGTCACTCTGTATATAATGTATATAGAATATATCAGGTCCCTCTGTATGTAATGTATATAGAATATATCAGGTCACTCTGTATGTAATGTATAGAATATATCAGGTCACTCTGTATGTAATGTATAGAATATATCAGGTCCCTCTGTATGTAATGTATAGAATATATCAGGTCACTCTGTATGTAATGTATATAGAATATATCAGGTCCCTCTGTATGTAATGTATAGAATATATCAGGTCACTGTGTATGTAATGTATATAGAATATATCAGGTCACTCTGTATGTAATGTATATAGAATATATCAGGTCACTCTGTATGTAATGTATATAGAATATATCAGGTCACTCTGTATGTAATGTATAGAATATATCAGGTTACTCTGTATGTAATGTATAGAATATATCAGGTCACTCTGTATGTAATGTATAGAATATATCAGGTCACTCTGTATGTAATGTATAGAATATATCAGGTCCCTCTGTATGTAATGTATAGAATATATCAGGTCCCTCTGTATGTTATGTATAGAATATATCAGGTCACTCTGTATGTAATGTATAGAATATATCAGGTCCCTCTGTATGTAATGTATAGAATATATCAGGTCACTCTGTATGTAATGTGTATAGAATATATCAGGTCACTCTGTATGTAATGTATATAGAATATATCAGGTCCCTCTGTATGTAATGTATAGAATATATCAGGTCCCTCTGTATGTAATGTATAGAATATATCAGGTCACTCTGTATGTAATGTATAGAATATATCAGGTCACTCTGTATGTAATGTATAGAATATATCAGGTCACTCTGTATGTAATGTCTATAGAATATATCAGATCACTCTGTATGTAATGTATAGAATATATCAGGTCCCTCTGTATGTAATGTATAGAATATATCAGGTCACTCTGTATGTAATGTATATAGAATATATCAGGTCCCTCTGTATGTAATGTATAGAATATATCAGGTCCCTCTGTATGTAATGTATAGAATATATCAGGTCACTCTGTATATAATGTATAGAATATATCAGGTCACTCTGTATGTAATGTCTATAGAATACATCAGGTCACTCTGTATGTAATGTATAGAATATATCAGGTCACTCTGTATGTAATGTATAGAATATATCAGGTCCCTCTGTATGTAATGTATAGAATATATCAGGTCACTCTGTATGTAATGTATATAGAATATATCAGGTCACTCTATATGTAATGTATATAGAATATATCAGGTCGCTCTGTATGTAATGTATAGAATATATCAGGTCGCTCTGTATGTAATGTATAGAATATATCAGGTCCCTCTGAATGTAATGTATAGAATATATCAGGTCACTCTGTATGTAATGTATAGAATATATCAGGTCCCTCTGTATGTAATGTATATAGAATATATCAGGTCCCTCTGTATGTAATGTATAGAATATATCAGGTCACTCTGTATGTAATGTATATAGAATATATCAGGTCACTGTGTATGTAATGTATATAGAATATATCAGGTCCCTCTGTATGTAATGTATATAGAATATATCAGGTCACTCTGTATGTAATGTATAGAATATATCAGGTCGCTCTGTATGTAATGTATATAGAATATATCAGGTCACTCTGTATGTAATGTATATAGAATATATCAGGTCACTCTGTATGTAATGTATAGAATATATCAGGTCACTCTGTATGTAATGTATATAGAATATATCAGGTCACTCTGTATGTAATGTATATAGAATATATCAGGTCACTCTGTATGTAATGTATATAGAATATATCAGGTCACTCTGTATATAATGTATATAGAATATATCAGGTCCCTCTGTATGTAATGTATATAGAATATATCAGGTCCCTCTGTATGTAATGTATATAGAATATATCAGGTCCCTCTGTATGTAATGTATATAGAATATATCAGGTCGCTCTGTATGTAATGTATATAGAATATATCAGGTCCCTCTGTATGTAATGTATAGAATATATCAGGTCCCTCTGTATGTAATGTATAGAATATATCAGGTCACTCTGTATGTAATGTATATAGAATATATCAGGTCCCTCTGTATGTAATGTATAGAATATATCAGGTCACTCTGTATGTAATGTATAGAATATATCAGGTCACTCTGTATGTAATGTATAGAATATATCAGGTCACTCTGTATGTAATGTCTATAGAATATATCAGATCACTCTGTATGTAATGTATAGAATATATCAGGTCCCTCTGTATGTAATGTATAGAATATATGTGGTCATTCTGTATGTAATGTATATAGAATATATCAGGTCCCTCTGTATGTAATGTATAGAATATATCAGGTCACTCTGTATGTAATGTATATAGAATATATCAGGTCACTCTGTATGTAATGTATATAGAATATATCAGGTCACTCTGTATGTAATGTATATAGAATATATCAGGTCACTCTGTATGTAATGTATAGAATATATCAGGTCACTCTGTATGTAATGTATAGAATATATCAGGTCCCTCTGTATGTAATGTATATAGAATATATCAGGTCATTCTGTATGTAATGTATAGAATATATCAGGTCCCTCTGTATGTAATGTATAGAATATATCAGGTCCCTCTGTATGTAATGTATATAGAATATATCAGGTCACTCTGTATGTAATGTATATAGAATATATCAGGTCACTCTGTATGTAATGTATAGAATATATCAGGTCCCTCTGTATGTAATGTATAGAATATATCAGGTCACTCTGTATGTAATGTATATAGAATATATCAGGTCCCTCTGTATGTAATGTATAGAATATATCAGGTCACTGTGTATGTAATGTATAGAATATATCAGGTCACTCTGTATGTAATGTATAGAATATATCAGGTCACTCTGTATGTAATGTATAGAATATATCAGGTCACTCTGTATGTAATGTATATAGAATATATCAGGTCACTCTGTATGTAATGTATAGAATATATCAGGTCGCTCTGTATGTAATGTGTATAGAATATATCAGGTCACTCTGTATGTAATGTATATAGAATATATCAGGTCCCTCTGTATGTAATGTATAGAATATATCAGGTCACTCTGTATGTAATGTATATAGAATATATCAGGTCACTCTGTATGTAATGTATATAGAATATATCAGGTCACTCTGTATGTAATGTATAGAATATATCAGGTCACTCTGTATGTAATGTATATAGAATATATCAGGTCCCTCTGTATGTAATGTATATAGAATATATCAGGTCACTCTGTATGTAATGTATATAGAATATATCAGGTCCCTCTGTATGTAATGTATAGAATATATCAGGTCACTCTGTATGTAATGTATAGAATATATCAGGTCCCTCTGTATGTAATGTATATAGAATATATCAGGTCACTCTGTGTATAATGTATATAGAATATATCAGGTCACTCTGTATGTAATGTATAGAATATATCAGGTCACTCTGTATGTAATGTATATAGAATATATCAGGTCCCTCTGTATGTAATGTATAGAATATATCAGGTCACTCTGTATGTAATGTATAGAATATATCAGGTCACTCTGTATGTAATGTATAGAATATATCAGGTCCCTCTGTATGTAATGTATAGAATATATCAGGTCACTCTGTATGTAATGTATAGAATATATCAGGTCACTCTGTATGTAATGTATATAGAATATATCAGGTCACTCTGTATATAATGTATAGAATATATCAGGTCCCTCTGTGTGTAATGTATAGAATATATCAGGTCCCTCTGTATATAATGTATAGAATATATCAGGTCACTCTGTATGTAATGTATAGAATATATCAGGTCGCTCTGTATGTAATGTATATAGAATATATCAGGTCCCTCTGTATGTAATGTATATAGAATATATCAGGTCACTCTGTATGTAATGTATATAGAATATATCAGGTCACTCTGTATGTAATGTATATAGAATATATCAGGTCCCTCTGTATGTAATGTATAGAATATATCAGGTCACTCTGTATGTAATGTATATAGAATATATCAGGTCACTCTGTATGTAATGTATATAGAATATATCAGGTCCCTCTGTATGTAATGTATATAGAATATATCAGGTCACTCTGTATGTAATGTATATAGAATATATCAGGTCCCTCTGTATGTAATGTATAGAATATATCAGGTCACTCTGTATGTAATGTATAGAATATATCAGGTCCCTCTGTATGTAATGTATAGAATATATCAGGTCCCTCTGTATGTAATGTATAGAATATATCAGGTCACTCTGTATGTAATGTATATAGAATATATCAGGTCCCTCTGTATGTAATGTATATAGAATATATCAGGTCCCTCTGTATGTAATGTATAGAATATATCAGGTCACTGTATGTAATGTATATAGTATATATCAGCGGCAATAAAACAGGTAAAGGGTTGTCAGCTCACCCACACAGCCTTGCTT
The DNA here is from genome assembly GCF_027789765.1 of Dendropsophus ebraccatus. Taxonomy (NCBI): domain Eukaryota; kingdom Metazoa; phylum Chordata; class Amphibia; order Anura; family Hylidae; genus Dendropsophus; species Dendropsophus ebraccatus. The sequence goes on along the minus strand of NC_091459.1, from coordinate 152,517,429 downwards.
CACCAAACATATGGATCTCCGTGATGTAGAAGCTCGCGGGTACTAACGTTGGGGACCGCGGCCCGAATCATCCGTGATAAGAAGAAATATGTTCATCCGCAGCTTCATAAAATTCAGTAGCTTTTATTGAACGTCACAAAACATAAAATAACAGGTGATTTAAAAGACACGCCGACGCGTTGCAGGGTGAAAACCCCTTAATTATGGCAATCATAATAAAGTTACAACTGGTTTAAATGTAGATCGGATGTGACGTTAGACTAGAAAGGAACGCCCATCGGGGCAAAATGCACCTGTGCGTCCGTCTCAGGTAAGTCACATGACTGATTTACAGCTCAAATAAAGAAAGAAATAAAACAGTAACACGAAAGAAATAACATAAGGGTGTACACAGACAAATAAATTCAGTAAATATAGTATAAATCGGTTCTATAATTTAACCCTTTCGGGAACCTAGTATTAAGGTTAAGGATCCACAGCGCCTCCCTTTTCCTAACCATGCGTGTCCAATCACCCCCGCGTTTGGGTCTATTGACCCTTTCAATCGCGGCAACCTTTAGGCTACTCGTATCTCCTGCATGACACTCAACAAAGTGTCTAGCAAGACCCGAAAGTGAACGAGTATTGACGGATGAAATGGACATTCTGATATCAGATAGGTGTTCTCCAATACGGGTTTTGAGTTTCCTGATACTTGACCCCACGTACTGCAAATCACACTGCGTGCAGTGTGCAACATACACGATGTGAGATGAATTGCAGTTAGTGAAGGATCGGATCCTGAAATCGCGACCCGTACTGGACGACACCACTGACTGTTTTTTAGTAACATAGCGGCACATACCGCATCGCGGTACCGCACATGGAAAAAAGCCCGTAGTTTTAAGCCAATTTTGTGTATGTGGCTGTGGACTATTTCCAATGTCACTTGGGGACAGAAGATTGCCCAAAGTTTGACCTCTCCTTGCGACATATCTCACTTTATTGTTCAGGATCTGTTCACACTTGGGATCACAAAACAGCAAAGGTAAATATTTTTTTATGATGTTACGTATATCATTATACTGTGGGCTGTAATTTGTGGAGAAGGTGATGTCACATTTGGACTTATCATTTTTAAAATTAACCGTCTCGCCCATGTGTGGATCAACACCTCTATCTTGTAAATGGTACTCCCTATTCCTCTGCTCTGCTATATGACGGGCCCTTTTTATGACATGATTATTATATCCTCTAGCCAAAAGTCTTAGTTCCAGATGTTGAGCACCCGTTAAATAACCCGCACGGTCTGAACATGTGCGGATAAGTCTGATAAATTCTCCAATGGGGAGATTCTTAGTTACATGAGGAGGGTGACTACTGCGGGCATGCAGCAAACCATTGCCTGCAGTAGGCTTGCGGTACAGATCAGTGGCAATTTTTCCGTCATTCAGGTGCAATTTAACATCCAAAAAAGAAATGGACTTTGGCTCAAATTGTGCCGTAAATTTTAAATTTAGGGTGTTAGCATTGAGATAACGTACCAGATCTATTGCTTGGCTCTCTGACCCTTGCCAAACTAGGAGGAGGTCGTCGATATAGCGCCCATACCAGGTGATGACACCTAAATAAGGGTTATGTGCGCTATACAGGACGACCTCCTCCCAGTAGGCCATGTACAGATTGGCTAGAGATGGTGAGAAACTAGCGCCCATCGGGCAACCAAGTATCTGCAAATAAAAATCATCGAGGAATTGGAAAAAATTATTGGTCAGCAGGAAACGTGTGACAATCAGGATAAATTCCGATAACTCCTTGCTGTAATTGCTGTACTTGCCAATATGGAAAGCTAAAGCCTGAATGGCCATATCATGTGGGATATTAGAATAAAGAGCAACTACATCGCAAGAGAGCCAAGATGCATTTTCCATAATAGGTAGCTTATCCATACTGGCAAGTAGGCTCTTACTGTCTCTGACATAACCCATCGTTCTCACTGCAAGGGGCTGGAGGAGGTTATCCAACCAAATGCATAATCTTTCTAAGAGAGAGCCGATGCCAGAGACAATAGGGCGTAGAGGTGGTGGAAACTGATTTTTATGAGTCTTTGGCAGAGCATGAAAGATGGGCACCACAGGTGAGGGAGGCAATAGATATTGTCGTTGTTTATCATTTAGAACCCCCAACTCAACACCAGTGTCTAGTATGTCGATAAGGCGTAGCCTTACCGCATCAGTGGGGTCAGTAAATATACACCTGTATGTAGTAGGGTCATTTAGAATGTTTTTGACCTCCCTGATGTAAAGTTCTCTGTCTAGGACAACCACTGATCCCCCTTTATCTGATTTTCTTATGATAATATGGGGGTTATCAACAAGGGCTTTTAACGCGATTCTCTCTTTTATAGTGAGATTATCTTTATTGGGATGTGTGTCAGCACCGGGTCTGTGGCTGAGCTCAGTGAGAGCTTCTTCAACCCTGTGCTGAAACACATCCATGGCCGGTATCCTAGACTGGATGGGATAGTACGTAGGATTAGGTATAGTGAGGCGGTTACCTGTATCAGTGACTGGATTTGACAGGGGCATGGTATCGGATTGTAAATCAAGTAGGGATTGTATACACCTCTGTTCTGTGAACAGTAGATCCAAAGGGGTGGACCCCTGCCCCACAGGATTAAAATCAGGTATAGACAGACCTAAACTACATCTGTTGTCGGAAGACCCATCACCCAATGGTGTGGCTGGGATGTCCGCCAAAAAATGTCTTTTGATGGTAACCAATCTCATAAACCTGTTTACATCTTGGATAGTATATAGTATATATCAGGTCCCTCTGTATGTAATGTCTCTATAGCTGTATCTGTATAGAAGTGGGAGGATTTTAAACTTTTTTAACTAATCATAAATGGAAAAACTCATTGTTTGGGGTGTCGGTCGCCCGTCCTTCCTGGCATACAGCTGGAGCTCAGTCAGGTCAGATGAAGAGCGGTTGTGAGCAGCAGTTTTCAGCTCTTTCTACAGATTCTCCGTTGGATTCAGGTCTAGCCGTTGACTTGGCCGTTCTACCACCTGGATGCGGTGATTTGGGAACTGTTCCATTGTGGCTTCATGTTTTGGATGATTGTCTTGTTGGAAGATAAATCTCGGTCTCAGCTCTTCTGAAGACTCCGGCAGGCTTCTCCCAGCATCCTCCTGTATTTGGCTCCGTCCATCTTCCCTGCTGAGGATAAGCCGCTCCCTGATGATGCTGCTGCTGCCGCCATGTGTGACAGTGGGGGGCTGTGAGATGGGTCAGCATTGGGCTTCCATATGAGCAGAGCCCCTTCTTCTACATGGTTGGGGTTTCCCAGGTGGCGTGCAGCAGACGTTCTCTGGATATGTGAGACATGGCTTCCTTCCTGCCGTTATTCCATCGGGCAGATGTGTGCGCTGTACAGTGACTGACGTCCCAAGGACGGACTCTCCCCCCCCCCCAGCTGAAGATCTCTGCTCTTCACCCAGAGGGATCCCTTCTGCAGCTCTCCTCACTCTTCTCCTTGTAGAGGTAGATGTGCTTATCCTCCTTCCATCTCACTATGGTCGCTTGCACACTGCTCCTTCCATCTCACTATGGTCGCTTGCACACTGCTCCTTCCGTGTCACTATGGTCGCTTGCACACTGCTCCTTCCGTGTCACTATGGTCGCTTGCACACTGCTCCTTCCGTGTCACTATGGTCGCTTGCACAATGCTCCTCCCGTGTCACTATGGTCGCTTGCACACTGCTCCTTCTGTGTCACTATGGTCGCTTGCACAGTACTCCTCCCGTGTCACTATGGTCGCTTGCACACTGCTCCTCCCGTGTCACTATGGTCGCTTGCACAGTACTCCTCCCGTGTCACTATGGTAGCTTGCACACTGTTCCTTCCGTGTCACTATGGTCGCTTGCACAGTACTCCTTCCATCTCACTATGGTCGCTTGCACACTGCTCCTTCAGTGTCACTATGGTCGCTTGCACAGTACTCCTCCCGTGTCACTATGGTCGCTTGCACACTGCTCCTCCCGTGTCACTATGGTCGCTTGCACACTACTCCTTCCGTGTCACTATGGTCGCTTCCACACTGCTCCTTCCTTGTCACTATGGTCGCTTGCACACTACTTCTTCCATCTCACTATGGTCGCTTGCACAGTACTCCTCCCGTGTCACTATGGTAGCTTGCACACTGCTTCTTCCATCTCACTATGGTCGCTTGCACAGTACTCCTCCCGTGTCACTATGGTCGCTTGCACACTGCTCCTTCCGTGTCACTATGGTCGCTTGCACAGTACTCCTCCCGTGTCACTATGGTCTCTTGCACAGTACTCCTTCCATGTCACTATGATCGCTTGCACACTGCTCCTTCCATCTCACTATGGTCGCTTGCACAGTACTCCTCCCGTGTCACTATGGTAGCTTGCACACTGCTCCTTCCGTGTCACTATGGTCGCTAGCACAGTACTCCTCCCGTGTCACTATGGTCGCTTGCACACTGCTCCTTCCGTGTCACTATGGTCGCTTGCACAGTACTCCTTCCGTGTCACTATGGTCGCTTGCACACTGCTCCTCCCGTGTCACTATGGTCGCTTGCACACTGCTCCTTCCGTGTCACTATGGTTGCTTGCATACTGCTCCTTCCGTGTCACTATGGTCGCTTGCACAGTACTCCTTCCGTGTCACTATGGTCGCTTGCACACTGCTCCTTCCGTGTCACTATGGTCGCTTGCACACTGCTCCTTCCGTGTCACTATGGTCGCTTGCACAGTACTCCTTCCATCTCACTATGGTCGCTTGCACAGTACTCCTCCTGTGTCACTATGGTAGCTTGCACACTGCTCCTTCCGTGTCACTATTGTCGCTAGCACAGTACTCCTTCCGTGTCACTATGGTCGCTTGCACACTGCTCCTTCCATGTCACTATGGTCGCTTGCACAGTACTCCTTCCATCTCACTATGGTCGCTTGCACAGTACTCCTCCTGTGTCACTATGGTAGCTTGCACACTGCTCCTTCCGTGTCACTATGGTCGCTTGCACAGTACTCCTTCCGTGTCACTATGGTCGCTTGCACACTGCTCCTTCCATGTCACTATGGTCGCTTGCACACTGCTCCTTCCGTGTCACTATGGTCACTTGCACACTGCTCCTTCCATGTCACTATGGTCGCTTGCACACTGCTCCTTCCATGTCACTATGGTCGCTTGCACACTGCTTCTTCCATCTCACTATGGTTGCTTGCACACTGCTCCTTCCGTGTCACTATGGTCGCTTGCACACTGCTCCTTCCGTGTCACTATAGTCGCTTGCACAGTACTCCTTCCGTGTCACTATGGTCGCTTGCACAGTACTCCTCCCGTGTCACTATGGTCGCTTGCACACTGCTCCTCCCGTGTCACTATGGTCGCTTGCACACTGCTCCTCCCGTGTCACTATGGTCGCTTGCACACTGCTCCTCCCGTGTCACTATGGTCGCTTGCACAGTACTCCTCCCGTGTCACTATGGTCGCTTGCACAGTACTCCTCCCGTGTCACTATGGTCGCTTGCACACTGCTCCTTCCATCTCACTATGGTCGCTTGCACAGTACTCCTTCCGTGTCACTATGGTAGCTTGCACAATGCTCCTTCCATGTCACTATGGTCGCTTGCACACTGCTCCTTCCATCTCACTATGGTCGCTTGCACAGTACTCCTCCCGTGTCACTATGGTAGCTTGCACACTGCTCCTTCCGTGTCACTATGGTCGCTAGCACAGTACTCCTCCCGTGTCACTATGGTCGCTTGCACACTGCTCCTTCCGTGTCACTATGGTCGCTTGCACAGTACTCCTTTAGTGTCACTATGGTCGCTTGCACACTGCTCCTCCAGTGTCACTATGGTCGCTTGCACAGTACTCCTTCCATCTCACTATGGTCGCTTGCACAGTACTCCTCCTGTGTCACTATGGTAGCTTGCACACTGCTCCTTCAGTGTCACTATGGTCGCTTGCACAGTACTCCTTCCGTGTTACTATGGTCGCTTGCACACTGCTCCTTCCATGTCACTATGGTCGCTTGCACACTGCTCCTTCCGTGTCAATATGGTCACTTGCACACTGCTCCTTCCGTTTCACTATGGTCGCTTGCACAATGCTCCTTCCATGTCACTATGGTCGCTTGCACACTGCTTCTTCCATCTCACTATGGTTGCTTGCACACTGCTCCTTCCGTGTCACTATGGTCGCTTGCACACTGCTCCTTCCGTGTCACTATGGTCGCTTGCACAGTACTTCTTCCGTGTCACTATGGTCGCTTGCACAGTACTCCTCCCGTGTCACTATGGTCGCTTGCACACTGCTCCTCCCGTGTCACTATGGTCGCTTGCACACTGCTCCTCCCGTGTCACTATGGTCGCTTGCACACTGCTTCTCCCGTGTCACTATGGTCGCTTGCACAGTACTCCTCCCGTGTCACTATGGTCGCTTGCACAGTACTTCTCCCGTGTCACTATGGTCGCTTGCACACTGCTCCTTCCATCTCACTATGGTCGCTTGCACACTGCTCCTTCCATCTCACTATGGTCGCTTGCACACTGCTCCTTCCATCTCACTATGGTCGCTTGCACATTGCTCCTTCCATCTCACTATGGTCGTGTCAGGACTGGCAGGCGTAGACAAGACAAGTGACAGTGGGCCCTAGATCTGAACCCACCCACTGTCACCTGCCTACTTGCCTCAGTTGGCCCTAGGCGGCCGTGGACAACCACGTTGACGTTCCCTGCGCTAAATACGTGCACACGGAACAAGACGGACAAACAACACAAAAGAATGGTCAAACAAGCCGGGTCCAAAATCCAAACAGGCAAAGCAGTACAAAATCAGCAAGCAAACGGGTAGTCAAAAAGTCAGGCAGGAGGTCAGGGATCAAGTCGAGCAAAACAGAGGGATTAGGAGTGGGGATCGCAGGAGTAGACAAGGGAAGCTGGGATCAGAGTATTAAGCTAATAACCAGCACTGGAACTCTGTCTTAGCTTCCTATTTATACTGAACCAGAGCCCAGTCCGAATCCCCCATTGGACCGGCGCTCAGATATCCAGGTTCCAGATAGGCAGAGATTCCTGTCAGTCTAAAGACCTACTCAGCTGGAAAGATCAAGTCTCCTAGGAAATCAGATTAACTCCCGCATTGCCAGGTAGCAGAGAAGCAAGCGGGTGTGGCACACAGAAGCAAAAGCAGGTTCAGTTCACACCAGGTTTCAGCACAATCCTGACAGTACCCCCCCTCTTACGAGGGGCCTCAGGACCCTTATCCAATGGACCAGGCTTGGAAGGATTTAGTACGTGGTATCGCCGAACCAAGCGAGGAGCATGCATGTCTTTGACAGAAACCCACGTTCGCTCCTCTGGCCCAAAGCCCTTCCAGTGGACTAGATATTGCAGTGAACCTTGTACCCAACGAGAATTCAGAATCTTCTCCACCTCATACTCCAACTCACCCTGGATGATCAGTGGAGCAGGGGGAGATGACGGAGACACCGGAGGAACATACTTTTTTAGGAGAGCCTTATGAAACACATTGTAAATTCGAAGTGATGCAGGCAGTTTTAATCTAAAAGTCACAGGATTAATAACTTCCACAATGGTATACGGACCGATATATTTGGGTGCTAGTTTAGCAGACTGTACTCTTAACCTTAAATTCCTGGTAGAGAGCCAGACCTTTTCCCCCAGTACGTATTGATGGCCAGGTATGCGTCTTTTATTAGCATGTTTTTGATATAACTCTTGGGCTTTAACCAAGCTCTGATGAGCTTGGGCCCAAACTGTGCACAGTTTCGTGAACAAGGCTTCAGCCGAAGGGTTAACTGAATCTGCGGAGTGAGTAGAAGAGTACCTAGGGTTAAAACCGTAATTGCAAAAGAATGGCGACATTTTAATTGAACGTTGTTCTTGATTGTTTAAGGCAAACTCTGCCAAAGAGATAAAGTCCCTCCATTTGTCTTGGGCATCAGCCACGAAACATCTTAGAAATTGCTCTAGAGACTGGTTGATTCTCTCGGTCTGTCCATTCGTCTGCGGGTGGAAGGCTGACGAGAAGGACAAGGAGATTCCCAACCGTCCACAGAACTCTCTCCAAAATTTCGCTACAAACTGAACGCCCCGGTCAGACACAATATTTTCAGGGATACCATGAAGGCGCAAAATGTGATTAACAAACAATGTAGCTAAGGTGCGAGCATTAGGCAGTTTACACAGAGGGATGAGATGGCACATCTTAGAAAATCTATCCACAACAACCCAAATTACAGTTTTTCCCTTAGACAGCGGCAGGTCAGTGATAAAGTCCATTGAAATGTGTGTCCAAGGTCTCGTAGGCACCGGCAGAGGACGTAAGAGACCCTCAGGTGGCCTACGGGGAACCTTAGACCGAGCACAGGTCTCACAAGCGTCAACAAAAGACTTTACATCTCGGGCCCAGGAAGGCCACCAGTAATGACACGCGAGCAAATACTTAGTTCCTGCCACCCCCGGGTGACCAGCCAACACCGAACCATGAATCTCCTCCAAGACCCGGAGACGAAGGTTGGGGGGTACAAACAATAGAGTTTCTGGAGTATTCTGGGGTGCAAGGGACTGAGACTCTGCAATCAAAGTCACCAGGTCAGGTTGTAAGACGGCCACTACTACACCAGGGTTCAGAATAGTATCGGGCTGGTCCCTATGAGTGCTCTCGAGGTCAAAGCTGCGAGACAAAGCATCAGCTTTGACATTTTTGGAGCCAGGCCGATAGGTGATCTCGAAGTTGAAGCGAGTAAAAAACAGGGCCCATCTGGCCTGCCTTGGTGTGAGACGTTTAGCTTTATCTAAGTATACAAGATTTTTGTGATCAGTAAGCACAACCACCTTATGTTTTGCCCCCTCTAGGAAGTGTCTCCATTCATCGAACGCCATTTTTATAGCTAGTAACTCTCTGTTCCCAATATCATAGTTACACTCTGCCTTAGAGAACTTCCTAGAGAAGAAAGCAATGGGCCGGAGGTTGGTAAGAGTAGCTGACCCTTGAGACAGGACCGCTCCTACCCCCACCTCAGATGCGTCCACCTCCACAATAAAAGGACGCTCAAAGTCCGGTTGTGCCAGTACTGGAGCCTCTGAGAAACATTGTCTTAGTTTGTTGAATGCCCTGATAGCGTCTGGGGTCCAGTTTACCAGATCCGCTCCCTTCCTGGTTAAATCCGTGAGGGGTTTGGCTATAAGCGAAAACCCCTTAATGAATTTTCTATAATAATTGGCGAACCCCAAAAACCTCTGCAGAGCCTTCAGGTTATTGGGACGCTCCCAGTTTTCGATGGCTATGACCTTAAGGGAGTCCATACCAAACGAGTTTGAAGTTATTTTGTACCCCAGAAATGAGACTTCCTGTATACCAAACTGGCATTTTGACAGCTTTGCACAAAGGTTATTGGCTCTCAGAAGCTCCATGACTGTACGGACATGCAGGATGTGTGAGGACCAATTGGGAGGAAAAATTAAAATATCATCAAGATACACAACTAAAAAACGACCCAGATACTCTCGGAATACATCATTTACGAAGTGCTGGAAGACTGCTGGGGCATTGCATAAGCCGAAAGGCATAACAAGGTATTCGAAATGCCCTTCAGGGGTATTGAAAGCAGTCTTCCATTCATCACCCTCCTTGATCCTTATCAAGTTGTATGCTCCCCGCAAGTCATTCTTGGAGAACCATTTAGCACCCACTATCTGGTTGAACAAGTCAGGAATTAGGGGTAGCGGGTGTTGGTTCTTAACAGTGATCTTGTTCAACTCCCGGTAGTCTATACAGGGCCGAAGCCCACCATCCTTTTTACCCACAAAAAAGAACCCCGCCCCCAGAGGAGAGGAGGATGGGCGAATGTGGCCCTTACGGAGACTATCCTTAATATACTCCCGCATGGCCTCCCTCTCAGGACAAGACAGATTGAAGATACGACCCTTGGGATATTTGGCATCGGGAATTAAATCAATCGAACAGTCATATGGTCTGTGAGGAGGCAATCCGTCCACTGCACTTTCATCAAACACATCCACATAATCAGACAAGAACTCAGGAATTTCTCCCTCCCAAGGGGAACATTCTGCAAGAGACACAGCAACGCAATGGGAGGCACACTTAGGTCCCATCGAACAAGTTCCCTGCTGGACCAATCGAATACAGGATTATGTGCTTCCAGCCAGGGTAAACCTAAAATCACATCAGAAGAAAGATTTTGCATGAGAAGAAAATCCAGGGTTTCAACATGAACAGACCCCACCTTAACTTCAAGGCAGGGGTAACATACTGTACATTCCCTTGAGCAAACGGGGCAGAGTCTGCTCCAGTGACATTTACTGGACACTTGAGCAGCAGGGGACATACCTCTAAACCTGACCAGAAAATGGGGTTAATAAAATTTGCAGAAGACCCAGAATCGACCTGGGCATACCCAGAAATACATCTTCCCCCCAACATCAGAGAAATAGGCAATAAGAGCTTGTTCTTTTTGGTGAAGGTTACCTGTGCGCCTGAGTGACCCCCTCGATAGTCACTCAGGCGCCTGGAGTTTTCTGGTGGTGGCACCGGCCTGGAAGGACATCCTCTTACACGATGTCCAGCCTTGCCACAGTATAGGCAGAGGTTGCTCAGAAGACGGTGAGCTCGTCTGGTCTTGGCGTCTGCTTCCATGGTTTCTCCCAGAGTGGGTATCACAGGTGGGAAAGATTTAGGGAAGGAGGGTCTGGTATGGTCTAAAGTACCCCTTTCCTGCTGTCGGTCCCTCAATCGTCGGTCTACCCTAATGACCAGGGTCATGCTTTCCTCAAGGGTGCCAGGCGTCGGGTAGGCCACTGACATGTCTTTAAGTCGGTCGCTCAACCCGGCCCGGAATTGGAACCGGAGGGCAGAGTCGTTCCACATGGAAGGACCGCTCCACTGCCTGAACTCCGAGCAGTAGTCCTCAACCGGTCGGTCACCTTGCCGTAGCATAGTCAGGCATCGCTCAGCATTGGCTGCACTGTCCGGGTCATCATAAAGCAGTCCCAATGCAGAGAAGAACCGGTCAACTGTCTGCAAGTCAGGTGACAAAGAAAAAGCCCACTCCTGAGGGGGCCCCAGGAGAAGGGACATAACAATACCCACTCTCTGAGCCTCGTTACCTGAGGAGCGAGGACGCAGTCTAAAAAATAGTTTACAACCTTCCCGGAAGGCTTGGAAGCTTCTCCTGTCCCCCTGAAATTTCTCTGGGAGCTGGACGGGAGGCTCAGGAGGTACCGGGGAGGTCATGGTAATTTGTCGGGGAACCGTCTCTTGTACCTGGACCCGTTCAGCAAGCTCCTGGACCGAGGTATTGAGCTGCTGCATACGGTCCACTATCGTTGTCAGGGCGTCCATGACCCCAAGGCAATTTTGGGCTGGTTATTCTGTCAGGACTGGCAGGCGTAGACAAGACAAGTGACAGTGGGCCCTAGATCTGAACCCACCCACTGTCACCTGCCTACTTGCCTCAGTCGGCCCTAGGCGGCCGTGGACAACCACGTTGACGTTCCCTGCGCTAAATACATGCACACGGAACAAGACGGACAAACAACACAAAAGAATGGTCAAACAAGCCGGGTCCAAAATCCAAACAGGCAACGCAGTACAAAATCAGCAAGCAAACGGGTAGTCAAAAAGTCAGGCAGGAGGTCAGGGATCAAGTCGAGCAAAACAGAGGGATTAGGAGTGGGGATCGCAGGAGTAGACAAGGGAAGCTGGGATCAGGGTATTAAGCTAATAACCAGCACTGGAACTCTGTCTTAGCTTCCTATTTATACTGAACCAGAGCCCAGTCCGAATCCCCCATTGGACCGGCGCTCAGATATCCAGGTTCCAGATAGGCAGAGATTCCTGTCAGTCTAAAGACCTACTCAGCTGGAAAGATCAAGTCTCCTAGGAAATCAGATTAACTCCCGCATTGCCAGGTAGCAGAGAAGCAAGCGGGTGTGGCACACAGAAGCAAAAGCAGGTTCAGTTCACACCAGGTTTCAGCACAATCCTGACAGGTCGCTTGCACACTGCTCCTTCCATCTCACTATGGTCGCTTGCACACTGCTCCTTCCATCTCACTATGGTCGCTTGCACACTGCTCCTTCCATCTCACTATGGTCGCTTGCACACTGCTCCTTCCGTGTCACTATGGTAGCTTGCACACTGCTCCTTCCATCTCACTATGGTCGCTTGCACAATGCTCCTTCCATCTCACTATGGTCGCTTGCACAGTACTCCTCCCGTGTCACTATGGTCGCTTGCACAGTACTCCTTCCGTGTCACTATGGTCGCTTGCACACTGCTCCTTCCATCTCACTATGGTCGCTTGCACACTGCTCCTTCCATCTCACTATGGTCGCTTGCACAGTACTCCTCCCGTGTCACTATGGTAGCTTGAGTAGTAAAATCCACGGCACTCAAGATAATGCAGAAGTGATGGTTTATTATACAGTGATAAACAGAAGTTGTATACTCCGACCAATATGAAACATTTAAACAGTAGAGATCATAACTATAAAGCAAGCTTTCGGCCCTTCCTGGACCTTCTTCAGGCTAGTGGATCTCAGTAGTAGTGGATGTGTCCGAGGTCTAGGTGGAGCTACTATGGTCGCTTGCACACTGCTCCTTCCGTGTCACTATGGTCGCTTGCACAGTACTCCTTCCGTGTCACTATGGTCGCTTGCACACTGCTCCTTCCGTGTCACTATGGTCGCTTGAACACTGCTCCTCCCGTGTCACTATGGTCGCTTGCACACTGCTCCTTCTGTGTCACTATGGTCGCTTGCACAGTACTCCTCCCGTGTCACTATGGTCGCTTGCACACTGCTCCTTCTGTGTCACTATGGTCGCTTGCACAGTACTCCTCCAGTGTCACTATGGTCGCTTGCACACTGCTCCTTCCGTGTCACTATGGTCGCTTGCACACTGCTCCTTCCATCTCACTATGGTCGCTTGCACACTGCTCCTTCTGTGTCACTATGGTCGCTTGCACACTGCTCCTCCCGTGTCACTATGGTCGCTTGCACACTGCTCCTCCCGTGTCACTATGGTCGCTTGCACAGTACTCCTCCCGTGTCACTATGGTAGCTTGCACACTGTTCCTTCCGTGTCACTATGGTCGCTTGCACAGTACTCCTTCCATCTCACTATGGTCGCTTGCACACTGCTCCTTTCGTGTCACTATGGTCGCTTGCACAGTACTCCTCCCGTGTCACTATGGTCGCTTGTACACTGCTCCTCCTGTGTCACTATGGTCGCTTGCACACTGCTCCTTCCGTGTCACTATGGTCGCTTGCACACTGCTTCTTCCATCTCACTATGGTCGCTTGCACAGTACTCCTCCCGTGTCACTATGGTCGCTTGCACACTGCTCCTTCCGTGTCACTATGGTCGCTTGCACAGTACTCATCCCGTGTCACTATGGTCGCTTGCACACTGCTCCTTCCGTGTCACTATGGTCGCTTGCACAGTACTCATCCCGTGTCACTATGGTCTCTTGCACAGTACTCCTTCCATGTCACTATGGTCGCTTGCACACTGCTCCTTCCATCTCACTATGGTCGCTTGCACAGTACTCCTCCCGTGTCACTATGGTAGCTTGCACACTGCTCCTTCCGTGTCACTATGGTCGCTAGCACAGTACTCCTCCCGTGTCACTATGGTCGCTTGCACACTGCTCCTTCCGTGTCACTATGGTCGCTTGCACAGTACTCCTCCCGTGTCACTATGGTCTCTTGCACAGTACTCCTTCCGTGTCACTATGGTCGCTTGCACACTGCTCCTCCCGTGTCACTATGGTCGCTTGCACACTGCTCTTTCCGTGTCACTATGGTCGCTTGCACACTGCTCCTTCCGTGTCACTATGGTCGCTTGCACAGTACTCCTCCCGTGTCACTATGGTTGCTTGCACACTGCTCCTTCCGTGTCACTATGGTCGCTTGCACAGTACTCCTCCTGTGTCACTATGGTAGCTTGCACACTGCTCCTTCCGTGTCACTATGGTCGCTTGCACAGTACTCCTACCGTGTCACTATGGTCGCTTGCACACTGCTCCTTCCATGTCACTATGGTCGCTTGCACACTGCTCCTTCCGTGTCACTATGGTCGCTTGCACACTGCTCCTTCCGTGTCACTATGGTCGCTTTCACACTGCTCCTTCCGTGTCACTATGGTCGCTTGCACACTGCTCCTTCCATCTCACTATGGTCGCTTGCACACTGCTCCTTCCAAGTCACTATGGTCGCTTGCACACTGCTCCTTCCGTGTCACTATGGTCGCTTGCACAGTACTCCTTCTGTGTCACTATGGTCGCTTGCACAGTACTCCTCCCGTGTCACTATGGTCGCTTGCACACTGCTCCTTCCAAGTCACTATGGTCGCTTGCACACTGCTCCTCCCGTGTCACTATGGTCTCTTGCACACTGCTCCTCCCGTGTCACTATGGTCGCTTGCACACTGCTCCTCCCGTGTCACTATGGTCGCTTGCACAGTACTCCTCCCGTGTCACTATGGTCGCTTGCACAGTACTCCTCCCGTGTCACTATGGTCGCTTGCACACTGCTCCTTCCATCTCACTATGGTCGCTTGCACATTGCTCCTTCCGTGTCACTATGGTCGCTTGCACAGTACTCCTCCCGTGTCACTATGGTCGCTTGCACACTGCTCCTTCCGTGTCACTATGGTCGCTTGCACACTGCTCCTTCCGTGTCACTATGGTCGCTTGCACAGTACTCCTCCCGTGTCACTATGGTCTCTTGCACACTGCTCCTTCCGTGTCACTATGGTCTCTTGCACACTGCTCCTTCCGTGTCACTATGGTCGCTAGCACAGTACTCCTCCCGTGTCACTATGGTCGCTTGCACAGTACTCCTTCCGTGTCACTATGGTCGCTTGCACAGTACTCCTTCCGTGTCACTATGGTCGCGTGCACACTGCTCCTTCCGTGTCACTATGGTCGCTTGCACACTGCTCCCTGAGCTTGGGAAATCTTTTTGTATGCAAATCTGCTTTATACTTCTCCACAACAGTATCTGGGAGCGGCCTGCTGTGCTCCTTGCTCTCATGATGGCCTCTGCGCTTCAGGGTACAAACACACACCGGATCTGCAGCGGATTTCATGCTGTGCGTTCGCAGAGAAATCTGCAGTGGATCCATTGCCGGTTATTTTCAATGAGAAGCCGTCCTAGCAGGGGGAGTGTGTAAGTGACAGCCCTGTTAACCCTGCACCGCCCAGAGCCGGCTGAATGTCCCTGCCCTGCTGCACCCTCCGATTGGCTGAGCGGGATGTGCAGAGCGTGAAATCTGCTGCGGATCCGGTGTGTGTTTGTCCCCTCAGGGCGGCTTCACACGCACAGGATTCGCAGTGGATTTCACACTGTGGGTTTGCAGTGAAATCCGCTGGGAATCCATGTAGTGGGAAGGTCTATGGGGGAATATAGCCGCAGCGGAATTCTGCTGAGTATATAACCCGGCCCCTTTAACCCCCCGCAGCCCGGAGCATACATTACCTGCTCAGCCAATCAATGCTGCCCGTAAGCTGTGTATCTGCTGTGCTCCTGGCGTCTCTCCCTGCAGTATACACGTTTCATTCCACAGTGGTGAGTGCCGCAACATCATCTGTTCTTAAAGCGGTTATCCAGCGCTACAAAAACTGGTCTGAGGTCTGCTATGGCGTGGGGGGGCAGCGGGAGCAGCCGCACTACAAGTGCCAGCAGCCCGGTCCTATGCGCCGTGGACGAGGCTGCTGTCACTTCTGATGGGGGTAGTTTGGGGGTCTTTAGGGGGTTGGGGTGTTCACAGGGGGGCTGCTGCACCACAAGTGCCAGCAGCCCCGTCCTATGCGCCGTGGATGGGGCTGCTGGCACTTGTGATATAATTATTCTTACTATGTAATTTCTCCATATACTGCGCCCCCTGCTGGACGCTTCATAGGAATTACACGCAGCCCTGCTCTGATTCTTGATGTCACCAGTTTTTAAGGAAAATTGAAGTCTGCCTGATCTACTAAATTGAGGGAAATAGCACTTTAGGTGCATTTCCCATAATTAGTATATATTTGAAATTTGTCTAACTTTCCTTATGTAATAACATATTACTACTATACTATGGGCTGATGAATATTCCTAAGGCTGGGCACACCACAAGGAGTTAATAGCCCTCAATAACCTCTCACATGCTGCTGCTGAGTGCAAGTCTCTGCAACTACAGGCATACTGCTGTGCCGGGTACTTCCAGTATACACACTCCATTATATAACATCAGTCCAATATATATATTACACACATACACCCCCCCATGGCATACTATAACTATATATACCTCATAATATATCACTATATATACACACACCCCATGCTATAGTATCACTATATATACCCCATGATATATCACTATATAATCTCAGGGGCGTAGCTAGGGGTTCAGCCTAGGGGGAGCGAGTGAGTCGCAGTGGGCCCCCAACCTATTATGTTACCCATAGGCCACCTCAGTAGATGACAATGCTTTCCGAATAATAAAGGGAATATTCTGCTCCATTATTCATAGTGAGCAGGGACTAAGAACAGTGAGTGAGCTAACTCCCAGGAGTAAGCCCCACCCACCCACCCACATAGGTCTTCTTTATAAAGGATAACAAAAAAGCCATACTTACCTGCTGTGTGGTTGCAGTACTGTAGTCTTCTGATGTCAACGCTCTCTTTGCTCTGTGAGCACACGAGTGACATCACTCATGTCCCGCAGAGGGAGGGAATGGCCTCTTGTGGCCACAACAGTGATTGGCAGGGTGGAGAGCCAATGCTCTCAATCACCTGTATGTTCTCCTCACATACAAGCGCATGTAGCTTCACGGCTGAAAAGCATCTTCCGTCTGTCTCCACCACTATTTGGTCCGGTGATGTGGCGGCCATACCCACCCTAGGAGATTATTTTAACACAAACACTTTTAATTTGAGATTTACGTTGCAATGGGACAAAACTAGTATCTCAGTGTGAGATCCACAAAGAACAGGGAACATCGCTGACCCCAGGGTGGAAACAGTCACCTGTCGTAAACCCACATCCGGTAACACCATTATGTATGCAAAATCGTGTCATCCACCACATACAATAAATCAGTCCCTGTGGGGGAGCTCATAAGAGCGAAACGTAACTGCTCCGACCAAGACAAATGGCCGCAGCAGAGAAGACCGGTATCGCGTGGCCTCAGTGAGCGAGGTTACAGTGGATGGATGCCGGATCGGGCTGAGAAGAAGGTGACTGCCCGTTCTCAGGAGACACTCCTAATGCCTAAGGAATCAAAAATCTGTAACCCCTCCAGCACCCGACTGCAGCACTAGTCACACCCTATAGCACAGACTTCAGAGATGTCAAGCGTATTTTCTATAAAAATGTACAAATTCTTTATCATGGTGAAGCATTACATGGCATCCTGACCTCTGGTGCCCAGTATAGTGCCCAGTACAGGCAGAGCCCAGTATAGTGCCCAGTACAGGCAGAGCCCAGTATAGTGCCCAGTACAGGCAGAGCCCAGTATAGTGCCCAGTACAGGCAGAGCCCAGTATAGTGCCCAGTATAGTGCCCAGTACAGGCAGAGCCCAGTATAGTGCCCAGTATAGTGCCCAGTACAGGCAGAGCCCAGTATAGTGCCCAGTATAGTGCCCAGTACAGGCAGAGCCCAGTATAGTGCCCAGTATAGTGCCCAGTACAGGCAGAGCCCAGTATAGTGCCCAGTATAGTGCCCAGTACAGGCAGAGCCCAGTATAGTGCCCAGTACAGGCAGAGCCCAGTATAGTGCCCAGTATAGTGCCCAGTACAGGCAGAGCCCAGTATAGTGCCCAGTATAGTGCCCAGTACAGGCAGAGCCCAGTATAGTGCCCAGTATAGTGCCCAGTATAGTGCCCAGTACAGGCAGAGCCCAGTATAGTGCCCAGTATAGTGCCCAGTACAGGCAGAGCCCAGTATAGTGCCCAGTATAGTGCCCAGTATAGTGCCCAGTACAGGCAGAGCCCAGTATAGTGCCCAGTACAGGCAGAGCCCAGTATAGTGCCCAGTATAGTGCCCAGTACAGGCAGAGCCCAGTATAGTGCCCAGTATAGTGCCCAGTACAGGCAGAGCCCAGTATAGTGCCCAGTACAGGCAGAGCCCAGTATAGTGCCCAGTATAGTGCCCAGTACAGGCAGAGCCCAGTATAGTGCCCAGTATAGTGCCCAGTACAGGCAGAGCCCAGTATAGTGCCCAGTATAGTGCCCAGTACAGGCAGAGCCCAGTATAGTGCCCAGTACAGGCAGAGCCCAGTATAGTGCCCAGTATAGTGCCCAGTACAGGCAGAGCCCAGTATAGTGCCCAGTACAGGCAGAGCCCAGTATAGTGCCCAGTATAGTGCCCAGTACAGGCAGAGCCCAGTATAGTGCCCAGTATAGTGCCCAGTACAGGCAGAGCCCAGTATAGTGCCCAGTATAGTGCCCAGTACAGGCAGAGCCCAGTATAGTGCCCAGTATAGTGCCCAGTACAGGCAGAGCCCAGTATAGTGCCCAGTATAGTGCCCAGTACAGGCAGAGCCCAGTATAGTGCCCAGTATAGTGCCCAGTACAGGCAGAGCCCAGTATAGTGCCCAGTATAGTGCCCAGTACAGGCAGAGCCCAGTATAGTGCCCAGTACAGGCAGAGCCCAGTATAGTGCCCAGTACAGGCAGAGCCCAGTATAGTGCCCAGTACAGGCAGAGCCCAGTATAGTGCCCAGTATAGTGCCCAGTACAGGCAGAGCCCAGTATAGTGCCCAGTATAGTGCCCAGTATAGGCAGAGCCCAGTATAGTGCCCAGTATAGTGCCCAGTACAGGCAGAGCCCAGTATAGTGCCCAGTATAGTGCCCAGTATAGGCAGAGCCCAGTATAGTGCCCAGTATAGTGCCCAGTACAGGCAGAGCCCAGTATAGTGCCCAGTATAGTGCCCAGTATAGGCAGAGCCCAGTATAGTGCCCAGTATAGTGCCCAGTACAGGCAGAGCCCAGTATAGTGCCCAGTATAGTGCCCAGTATAGGCAGAGCCCAGTATAGTGCCCAGTATAGTGCCCAGTATAGGCAGAGCCCAGTATAGTGCCCAGTATAGTGCCCAGTACAGGCAGAGCCCAGTATAGTGCCCAGTATAGTGCCCAGTACAGGCAGAGCCCAGTATAGTGCCCAGGTGCAGCGCCTATCACCTAGCATGTTTTCAAGGGGAGAGAGGGTATGAGGGGAGGGGGGGTTGGAGAGAGGGTATGAGGGGAGGGGGGGTTGGAGAGAGGGTATGAGGGGAGGGGGAGAGAGGGGGTATGAGGGGAGGGGGGAGAGAGAGGGTATGAGGGGAGGGGGGGAGAGAGGGTATGAGGTGGGGGGGGGGGGAGAGGGTATGAGGGGAGGGGGAGAGAGGGTATGAGAGGAGGGGGGAGAGAGGGTATGAGGGGAGGGGGGAGAGAGGGTATGGAGGAGGGGGGAGAGAGGGTATGAGGGGAGGGGGAGAGAGGGTATGAGAGGAGGGGGGAGAGAGGGTATGAGAGGAGGGGGGAGAGAGGGTATGATGGGAGGGGGGAGAGAGGGTATGAGGGGAGGGGGGAGAGAGAGGGTATGAGGGGAGGGGGGAGAGAGAGGGTATGAGGGGAGGGGGGAGAGAGAGGGTATGAGGGGAGGGGGGAGAGAGGGTATGAGGGGAGGGGGGAGAGAGAGGGTATGTGGGGAGGGGGGGAGAGAGAGGGTATGTGGGGGGGGGGGGAGAGAGAGAGGTATGAGGGGAGGGGGGGAGAGAATGAGGGTATGAGGGGAGGGGGGAAGGAGGGAGAAGGGTATGAGGGGAGGGGGGGTTGGAGAGAGGGTATGAAGGGGAAGGGGGGAGAGAGAGGTGTAGGAAGGGGAAGGGGGGAGAGGAGAGGGTGGTATGAGGGGGAGGGGGGAGAGAGAGGGTATGAGGGGGACAGGGGGGGTTGGAGAGAGGGGTATGAGGGGAGAGGGGGAGAGAGAGGGTATGAGGGGAGGGGGGGAGAGAGGGTATGTGGGGAGGGGGGAGAGAGAGGGTATGAGGGGAGGGGGGAAAGAGGGTAGTGAGGGGAAGGGTGGGGGAGATGAGGGTATGAGGGGAAGGGGGAGAGGAGGGGTATGAGGGGAGGGGGGATGGAGAGGGTAATGAAGGGGAGGGGGGGAGAGAGGGTATGAGGGGAGGGGGGAGAGAGAGGGTATAAGGGGAGGGGGAGAGAGGGTATAAGGGGAGGGGGAGAGAGGGTATGAGGGGAGGGGGAGAGAGGGTATAAGGGGAGGGGGAGAGAGGGTATGAGGGGAGGGGAGAGAGGTTATAAGGGGAGGGGGAGAGAGGTATGAGGGGAGGGGGAGAGAGGGTATGAGTGGGGAGGGGAGGAGAGAGGGTATGAGGGGAGGGGGAGAGAGAGGGTATGAGGGGAGGGGGGAGAGAGAGGGTATGTGGGGAGGGGGGAGAGAGAGGGTATGAGGGGAGGGGGGAGAGAGAGGGTATGAGGGGAGGGGGGGTTGGAGAGAGGGTATGAGGGGAGGGGGGAGAGAGAGGGTATGAGGGGAGGGGGGGTTGGAGAGAGGGTAGGAGGGGAGGGGGGGGAGAGAGGGTATGAGGGGGAGGGGGAGAGAGGGTATGAGGGGAGGGGGAGAGAGGGTATGAGGGTGAGGGTATGAGGGTGAGAGGGTATGAGGGGAGGGGG
>NC_091459.1:152323613-152496605 GCF_027789765.1 Dendropsophus ebraccatus | reverse complement strand
CCTCCCCCATCACTTATGGTTTGGGCCTATTTTACGACCTGGACTAAAAATGATAGTTTACTAGGAAGACCTGTCAGCTGAGAAACTACCCTATTATATTGCATCTTAGTGATTGGTCTGTATTATTTACACTAAAGGGGAGGGAGTCTCTATAGAATGATGGACAGGTGGTATCGCTACAGTAATATTTACAGATCTATGATGGACAGGTGGTATCGCTACAGTAATATTTACAGATCTATGATGGACAGGTGGTATCGCTACAGTAATATTTACAGATCTATGATGGACAGGTGGTATCGCTACAGTAATATTTACAGATCTATGATGGACAGGTGGTATCGCTACAGTAATATTTACAGATCTACAAAAGTAAGAATTAGAGTTTTAAATAATGGTGTAAGATGGCCGATAATAGCGGTGACACTGGTCTTGTTAGTCGGCAGTGACGGCCGTTCTACTGAGCACGACCAAAGCCGCACACTGTGTTATCTGATAGGAAGAAGGCGATTATAAGAAGCGGCCACAGCGATTGTGATACTATCCACCGAGCTGTAAGAATAGCAGCGACTCTCTGATATACTGCTCTATGGACTGTATAGCCGGGGCAGCGACTCTCTGATATACTGCTCTATGGACTGTATAGCCGGGGCAGCGACTCTCTGATATACTGCTCTATGGACTGTATAGCCGGGGCAGTGTACTCTCTGATATACTGCTCTATGGACTGTATAGCCCGGGGCAGTGTACTCTCTGATATACTGCTCTATGGACTGTATAGCCGGGGCAGCGACTCTCTGATATACTGCTCTATGGACTGTATAGCCCGGGGCAGTGTACTCTCTGATATACTGCTCTATGGACTGTATAGCCCGGGGCAGTGTACTCTCTGATATACTGCTCTATGGACTGTATAGCCCGGGGCAGTGTACTCTCTGATATACTGCTCTATGGACTGTATAGCCCGGGGCAGTGTACTCTCTGATATACTGCTCTATGGACTGTATAGCCCGGGGCAGTGTACTCTCTGATATACTGCTCTATGGACGGTATAGCCGGGGCA
This sequence comes from Dendropsophus ebraccatus, assembly GCF_027789765.1. Lineage (NCBI taxonomy): Eukaryota > Metazoa > Chordata > Amphibia > Anura > Hylidae > Dendropsophus > Dendropsophus ebraccatus. The sequence goes on along the minus strand of NC_091459.1, from coordinate 152,495,542 downwards.
GCGACTCTCTGATATACTGCTCTATGGACTGTATAGCCGGGGCAGTGTACTCTCTGATATACTGCTCTATGGACTGTATAGCCCGGGGCAGTGTACTCTCTGATATACTGCTCTATGGACTGTATAGCCGGGGCAGTGTACTCTCTGATATACTGCTCTATGGACTGTATAGCCCGGGGCAGTGTACTCTCTGATATACTGCTCTATGGACTGTATAGCCGGGGCAGTGTACTCTCTGATATACTGCTCTATGGACTGTATAGCCGGGGCAGTGTACTCTCTGATATACTGCTCTATGGACTGTATAGCCCGGGGCAGTGTACTCTCTGATTATACTGCTCTATGGACTGTATAGCCCGGGGCAGTGTACTCTCTGATATACTGCTCTATGGACTGTATAGCCCGGGGCAGTGTACTCTCTGATATACTGCTCTATGGACTGTATAGCCCGGGGCAGTGTACTCTCTGATATACTGCTCTATGGACTGTATAGCCCGGGGCAGTGTACTCTCTGATATACTGCTCTATGGACTGTATAGCCGGGGCAGCGACTCTCTGATATACTGCTCTATGGACTGTATAGCCGGGGCAGTGTACTCTCTGATATACTGCTCTATGGACTGTATAGCCGGGGCAGTGTACTCTCTGATATACTGCTCTATGGACTGTATAGCCGGGGCAGTGTACTCTCTGATATACTGCTCTATGGACTGTATAGCCCGGGGCAGTGTACTCTCTGATATACTGCTCTATGGACTGTATAGCCGGGGCAGTGTACTCTCTGATATACTGCTCTATGGACTGTATAGCCGGGGCAGTGTACTCTCTGATATACTGCTCTATGGACTGTATAGCCGGGGCAGTGTACTCTCTGATATACTGCTCTATGGACTGTATAGCCGGGGCAGTGTACTCTCTGATATACTGCTCTATGGACTGTATAGCCGGGGCAGTGTACTCTCTGATATACTGCTCTATGGACTGTATAGCCCGGGGCAGTGTACTCTCTGATATACTGCTCTATGGACTGTATAGCCGGGGGCAGCGACTCTCTGATATACTGCTCTATGGACTGTATAGCCCGGGGCAGTGTACTCTCTGATATACTGCTCTATGGACTGTATAGCCGGGGCAGTGTACTCTCTGATATAATGCTCTATGGACTGTATAGCCCGGGGCAGTGTACTCTCTGATATACTGCTCTATGGACTGTATAGCCGGGGCAGTGTACTCTCCGATATACTGCTCTATGGACTGTATAGCCCGGGGCAGCGTACTCTCTGATATACTGCTCTATGGACTGTATAGCCGGGGCAGTGTACTCTCTGATATACTGCTCTATGGACTGTATAGCCGGGGCAGTGTACTCTCTGATATACTGCTCTATGGTCTGTATAGCCCGGGGCAGTGTACTCTCTGATATACTGCTCTATGGACTGTATAGCCGGGGGCAGTGTACTCTCTGATATACTGCTCTATGGACTGTATAGCCGGGGGCAGCGACTCTCTGATATACTGCTCTATGGACTGTATAGCCGGGGCAGTGTACTCTCTGATATACTGCTCTATGGACTGTATAGCCGGGCAGTGTACTCTCTGATATACTGCTCTATGGACTGTATAGCCGGGGCAGTGTACTCTCTGATATACTGCTCTATGGACTGTATAGCCGGGGCAGTGTACTCTCTGATATACTGCTCTATGGACTGTATAGCCCGGGGCAGTGTACTCTCTGATATACTGCTCTATGGACTGTATAGCCGGGGCAGCGACTCTCTGATATACTGCTCTATGGACTGTATAGCCGGGGCAGTGTACTCTCTGATATACTGCTCTATGGACTGTATAGCCGGGGGCAGTGTACTCTCTGATATACTGCTCTATGGACTGTATAGCCGGGGCAGTGTACTCTCTGATATACTGCTCTATGGACTGTATAGCCCGGGGCAGTGTACTCTCTGATATACTGCTCTATGGACTGTATAGCCCGGGGCAGTGTACTCTCTGATATACTGCTCTATGGACTGTATAGCCCGGGGCAGTGTACTCTCTGATATACTGCTCTATGGACTGTATAGCCGGGGCAGTGTACTCTCTGATATACTGCTCTATGGACTGTATAGCCGGGGCAGTGTACTCTCTGATATACTGCTCTATGGACTGTATAGCCCGGGGCAGTGTACTCTGATATACTGCTCTATGGACTGTATAGCCCGGGGCAGTGTACTCTCTGATATACTGCTCTATGGACTGTATAGCCGGGGCAGTGTACTCTCTGATATACTGCTCTATGGACTGTATAGCCGGGGGCAGTGTACTCTCTGATATACTGCTCTATGGACTGTATAGCCGGGGGCAGTGTACTCTCTGATATACTGCTCTATGGACTGTATAGCCCGGGGCAGTGTACTCTCTGATATACTGCTCTATGGACTGTATAGCCGGGGCAGTGTACTCTCTGATATACTGCTCTATGGACTGTATAGCCGGGGCAGTGTACTCTCTGATATACTGCTCTATGGACTGTATAGCCCGGGGCAGTGTACTCTCTGATATACTGCTCTATGGACTGTATAGCCGGGGCAGTGTACTCTCTGATATACTGCTCTATGGACTGTATAGCCCGGGGCAGTGTACTCTCTGATATACTGCTCTATGGACTGTATAGCCCGGGGCAGTGTACTCTCTGATATACTGCTCTATGGACTGTATAGCCGGGGCAGTGTACTCTCTGATATACTGCTCTATGGACTGTATAGCCGGGGCAGTGTACTCTCTGATATACTGCTCTATGGACTGTATAGCCCGGGGCAGTGTACTCTCTGATATACTGCTCTATGGACTGTATAGCCGGGGCAGTGTACTCTCTGATATACTGCTCTATGGACTGTATAGCCCGGGGCAGTGTACTCTCTGATATACTGCTCTATGGACTGTATAGCCGGGGCAGTGTACTCTCTGATATACTGCTCTATGGACTGTATAGCCCGGGGCAGTGTACTCTCTGATATACTGCTCTATGGACTGTATAGCTGGGGCAGTGTACTCTCTGATATACTGCTCTATGGACTGTATAGCCGGGGGCAGTGTACTCTCTGATATACTGCTCTATGGACTGTATAGCCCGGGGCAGTGTACTCTGATATACTGCTCTATGGACTGTATAGCCGGGGCAGTGTACTCTCTGATATACTGCTCTATGGACTGTATAGCCCGGGGCAGTGTACTCTCTGATATACTGCTCTATGGACTGTATAGCCGGGGCAGTGTACTCTCTGATATACTGCTCTATGGACTGTATAGCCGGGGCAGTGTACTCTCTGATATACTGCTCTATGGACTGTATAGCCCGGGGCAGTGTACTCTCTGATATACTGCTCTATGGACTGTATAGCCGGGGCAGTGTACTCTCTGATATACTGCTCTATGGACTGTATAGCCTGGGGCAGTGTACTCTCTGATATACTGCTCTATGGACTGTATAGCCCGGGGCAGTGTACTCTCTGATATACTGCTCTATGGACTGTATAGCCCGGGGCAGTGTACTCTCTGATATACTGCTCTATGGACTGTATAGCCGGGGCAGTGTACTCTCTGATATACTGCTCTATGGACTGTATAGCCGGGGGCAGCGACTCTCTGATATACTGCTCTATGGACTGTATAGCCCGGGGCAGTGTACTCTCTGATATACTGCTCTATGGACTGTATAGCCCGGGGCAGTGTACTCTCTGATATACTGCTCTATGGACTGTATAGCCGGGGCAGTGTACTCTCTGATATACTGCTCTATGGACTGTATAGCCCGGGGCAGTGTACTCTCTGATATACTGCTCTATGGACTGTATAGCCCGGGCAGTGTACTCTCTGATATACTGCTCTATGGACTGTATAGCCGGGGCAGTGTACTCTCTGATATACTGCTCTATGGACTGTATAGCCGGGGCAGTGTACTCTCTGATATACTGCTCTATGGACTGTATAGCCCGGGGCAGTGTACTCTCCGATATACTGCTCTATGGACTGTATAGCCCGGGCAGTGTACTCTCTGATATACTGCTCTATGGACTGTATAGCCCGGGGCAGCGACTCTCTGATATACTGCTCTATGGACTGTATAGCCGGGGCAGCGACTCTCTGATATACTGCTCTATGGACTGTATAGCCGGGGCAGCGACTCTCTGATATACTGCTCTATGGACTGTATAGCCCGGGGCAGCGACTCTCTGATATACTGCTCTATGGACTGTATAGCCCGGGGCAGTGTACTCTCTGATATACTGCTCTATGGACTGTATAGCCGGGGCAGTGTACTCTCTGATATACTGCTCTATGGACTGTATAGCCGGGGCAGCGACTCTCTGATATACTGCTCTATGGACTGTATAGCCCGGGGCAGTGTACTCTCTGATATACTGCTCTATGGACTGTATAGCCGGGGCAGTGTACTCTCTGATATACTGCTCTATGGACTGTATAGCCGGGGCAGTGTACTCTCTGATATACTGCTCTATGGACTGTATAGCCCGGGGCAGTGTACTCTCTGATATACTGCTCTATGGACTGTATAGCCCGGGGCAGTGTACTCTCTGATATACTGCTCTATGGACTGTATAGCCCGGGGCAGTGTACTCTCTGATATACTGCTCTATGGACTGTATAGCCGGGGCAGTGTACTCTCTGATATACTGCTCTATGGACTGTATAGCCCGGGGCAGTGTACTCTCTGATATACTGCTCTATGGACTGTATAGCCGGGGCAGTGTACCAGCCTGTGTACCATCTGATATACTGCTCTATGGACTGTATAGCCGGGGCAGCGACTCTCTGATATACTGCTCTATGGACTGTATAGCCCGGGGCAGCGACTCTCTGATATACTGCTCTATGGACTGTATAGCCGGGGCAGCGACTCTCTGATATACTGCTCTATGGACTGTATAGCCCGGGGCAGCGACTCTCTGATATACTGCTCTATGGACTGTATAGCCCGGGGCAGTGTACTCTCTGATATACTGCTCTATGGACTGTATAGCCGGGGCAGTGTACTCTCTGATATACTGCTCTATGGACTGTATAGCCGGGGCAGTGTACTCTCTGATATACTGCTCTATGGACTGTATAGCCCGGGGCAGCGACTCTCTGATATACTGCTCTATGGACTGTATAGCCCGGGGCAGTGTACTCTCTGATATACTGCTCTATGGACTGTATAGCCCGGGGCAGTGTACTCTCTGATATACTGCTCTATGGACTGTATAGCCGGGGCAGTGTACTCTCTGATATACTGCTCTATGGACTGTATGGCCCGGGGCAGCGACTCTCTGATATACTGCTCTATGGACTGTATAGCCGGGGCAGTGTACTCTCTGATATACTGCTCTATGGACTGTATAGCCCGGGGCAGTGTACTCTCTGATATACTGCTCTATGGACTGTATAGCCGGGGCAGTGTACTCTCTGATATACTGCTCTATGGACTGTATAGCCCGGGGCAGCGACTCTCTGATATACTGCTCTATGGACTGTATAGCCGGGGCAGTGTACTCTCTGATATACTGCTCTATGGACTGTATAGCCCGGGGCAGTGTACTCTCTGATATACTGCTCTATGGACTGTATAGCCCGGGGCAGTGTACTCTCTGATATACTGCTCTATGGACTGTATAGCCCGGGCAGTGTACTCTCTGATATACTGCTCTATGGACTGTATAGCCGGGGGCAGTGTACTCTCTGATATACTGCTCTATGGACTGTATAGCGGGGGCAGTGTACTCTCTGATATACTGCTCTATGGACTGTATAGCCGGGGCAGTGTACTCTCTGATATACTGCTCTATGGACTGTATAGCCCCGGGCAGTGTACTCTCTGATATACTGCTCTATGGACTGTATAGCCGGGGCAGTGTACTCTCTGATATACTGCTCTATGGACTGTATAGCCGGGGGCAGTGTACTCTCTGATATACTGCTCTATGGACTGTATAGCCCGGGGCAGTGTACTCTCTGATATACTGCTCTATGGACTGTATAGCCCGGGGCAGTGTACTCTCTGATATACTGCTCTATGGACTGTATAGCCGGGGCAGTGTACTCTCTGATATACTGCTCTATGGACTGTATAGCCCGGGGCAGTGTACTCTCTGATATACTGCTCTATGGACTGTATAGCCCGGGCAGTGTACTCTCTGATATACTGCTCTATGGACTGTATAGCCGGGGGCAGCGACTCTCTGATATACTGCTCTATGGACTGTATAGCCCGGGGCAGTGTACTCTCTGATATACTGCTCTATGGACTGTATAGCCGGGGTAGTGTACTCTCTGATATACTGCTCTATGGACTGTATAGCCCGGGGCAGTGTACTCTCTGATATACTGCTCTATGGACTGTATAGCCCGGGGCAGTGTACTCTCTGATATACTGCTCTATGGACTGTATAGCCGGGGCAGTGTACTCTCTGATATACTGCTCTATGGACTGTATAGCCGGGGCAGTGTACTCTCTGATATACTGCTCTATGGACTGTATAGCCGGGGCAGTGTACTCTCTGATATACTGCTCTATGGACTGTATAGCCGGGGCAGTGTACTCTCTGATATACTGCTCTATGGACTGTATAGCCCGGGGCAGTGTACTCTCTGATATACTGCTCTATGGACTGTATAGCCCGGGGCAGCGACTCTCTGATATACTGCTCTATGGACTGTATAGCCCGGGGCAGTGTACTCTCTGATATACTGCTCTATGGACTGTATAGCCGGGGCAGTGTACTCTCTGATATACTGCTCTATGGACTGTATAGCCCGGGGCAGTGTACTCTCTGATATACTGCTCTATGGACTGTATAGCCCGGGGCAGTGTACTCTCTGATATACTGCTCTATGGACTGTATAGCCCGGGGCAGTGTACTCTCTGATATACTGCTCTATGGACTGTATAGCCAGGGCAGTGTACTCTCTGATATACTGCTCTATGGACTGTATAGCCCGGGGCAGTGTACTCTCTGATATACTGCTCTATGGACTGTATAGCCCGGGGCAGTGTACTCTCTGATATACTGCTCTATGGACTGTATAGCCCGGGGCAGTGTACTCTCTGATATACTGCTCTATGGACTGTATAGCCCGGGGCAGTGTACTCTCTGATATACTGCTCTATGGACTGTATAGCCGGGGCAGTGTACTCTCTGATATACTGCTCTATGGACTGTATAGCCCGGGGCAGTGTACTCTCTGATATACTGCTCTATGGACTGTATAGCCGGGGCAGTGTACTCTCTGATATACTGCTCTATGGACTGTATAGCCGGGCAGTGTACTCTCTGATATACTGCTCTATGGACTGTATAGCCCGGGGCAGTAGCCTGTGTACTCTCTGATATACTGCTCTATGGACTGTATAGCCCGGGGCAGTGTACTCTCTGATATACTGCTCTATGGACTGTATAGCCCGGGGCAGTAGCCTGTGTACTCTCTGATATACTGCTCTATGGACTGTATAGCCGGGGCAGTGTACTCTTTGATATACTGCTCTATGGACTGTATAGCCGGGGCAGTGTACTCTCTGATATACTGCTCTATGGACTGTATAGCCGGGGCAGTGTACTCTCTGATATACTGCTCTATGGACTGTATAGCCCGGGGCAGTAGCCTGTGTACTCTCTGATATACTGCTCTATGGACTGTATAGCCCGGGGCAGTGTACTCTCTGATATACTGCTCTATGGACTGTATAGCCCGGGGCAGTGTACTCTCTGATATACTGCTCTATGGACTGTATAGCCGGGGCAGTGTACTCTCTGATATACTGCTCTATGGACTGTATAGCCGGGGCAGTGTACTCTCTGATATACTGCTCTATGGACTGTATAGCCGGGGCAGTGTACTCTCTGATATACTGCTCTATGGACTGTATAGCGGGGGCAGTGTACTCTCTGATATACTGCTCTATGGACTGTATAGCCCGGGGCAGTGTACTCTCTGATATACGCTCTATGGACTGTATAGCCGGGCAGTGTACTCTCTGATATCTGCTCTATGGACTGTATAGCCGGGGCAGTGTACTCTCTGATATACTGCTCTATGGACTGTATAGCGGGGCAGTGTACTCTCTGATATACTGCTCTATGGATGTATAGCCCGGGGCAGTGTACTCTCTGATATACTGCTCTATGGACTGTATAGCCGGGCAGTGTACTCTCTGATATACTGCTCTATGGACTGTATAGCCCGGGGCAGTGTACTCTCTGATATACTGCTCTATGGACTGTATAGCCGGGGCAGCTGTACCTCTCTGATATACTGCTCTATGGACTGTATAGCCGGGGCAGCGACTCTCTGATATACTGCTCTATGTGACTGTATAGCCGGGGGCAGCGACCTCTCTGATATACTGCTCTATGGACTGTATAGCCCGGGGCAGTGTACTCTCTGATATACTGCTCTATGGACTGTATAGCCGGGGCAGCGACTCTCTGATATACTGCTCTATGGACTGTATAGCCGGGGCAGTGTACTCTCTGATATACTGCTCTATGGACTGTATAGCCGGGGCAGTGTACTCTCTGATATACTGCTCTATGGACTGTATAGCCGGGGCAGTGTACTCTCTGATATACTGCTCTATGGACTGTATAGCCCGGGGCAGTGTACTCTCTGATATACTGCTCTATGGACTGTATAGCCCGGGGCAGTGTACTCTCTGATATACTGCTCTATGGACTGTATAGCCCGGGGCAGTGTACTCTCTGATATACTGCTCTATGGACTGTATAGCCGGGGCAGTGTACTCTCTGATATACTGCTCTATGGACTGTATAGCCCGGGGCAGAGTACTCTCTGATATACTGCTCTATGGACTGTATAGCCCGGGGCAGTGTACTCTCTGATATACTGCTCTATGGACTGTATAGCCGGGTGCAGTGTACTCTCTGATATACTGCTCTATGGACTGTATAGCCGGGGCAGTGTACTCTCTGATATACTGCTCTATGGACTGTATAGCACGGGGCAGTGTACTCTCTGATATACTGCTCTATGGACTGTATAGCCCGGGCAGGTGTACTCTCTGATATAACTGCCTCTATGGACTGTATAGCCGGGGGCAGCTGTACCTCTCTGATATACTGCTCTATGGACTGTATAAGCGGGGCAGTGTACTCTCTGATATACTGCTCTATGGACTGTATAGCCGGGGCAGTGTACTCTCTGATATACTGCTCTATGGACTGTATAGCCGGGCGCAGTGTACTCTCTGATATACTGCTCTATGGACTGTATAGCCGGGGGCAGTGTACTCTCTGATATACTGCTCTATGGACTGTATAGCCGGGGGCAGTGTACTCTCTGATATACTGCTCTATTGGACTGTATAGCCCGGGGCAGTGTACTCTCTGATATACTGCTCTATGGACTGTATAGCCGGGGCAGTGTACTCTCTGATATACTGCTCTATGGACTGTATAGCCCGGGGCAGTGTACTCTCTGATATACTGCTCTATGGACTGTATAGCCGGGGCAGCGACTCTCTGATATACTGCTCTATGGACTGTATAGCCCGGGGCAGTGTACTCTCTGATATACTGCTCTATGGACTGTATAGCCCGGGGCAGTGTACTCTCTGATATACTGCTCTATGGACTGTATAGCCGGGGCAGTGTACTCTCTGATATACTGCTCTATGGACTGTATAGCCCGGGGCAGTGTACTCTCTGATATACTGCTCTATGGACTGTATAGCCGGGGCAGTGTACTCTCTGATATACTGCTCTATGGACTGTATAGCCGGGGGCAGTGTACTCTCTGATATACTGCTCTATGGACTGTATAGCCGGGGCAGTGTACTCTCTGATATACTGCTCTATGGACTGTATAGCCGGGGCAGCGACTCTCTGATATACTGCTCTATGGACTGTATAGCCGGGGCAGTGTACTCTCTGATATACTGCTCTATGGACTGTATAGCCCGGGGCAGCGACTCTCTGATATACTGCTCTATGGACTGTATAGCCCGGGGCAGTATACTCTCTGATATACTGCTCTATGGACTGTATAGCCCGGGGCAGTGTACTCTCTGATATACTGCTCTATGGACTGTATAGCCCGGGGCAGTGTACTCTCTGATATACTGCTCTATGGACTGTATAGCCGGGGCAGTGTACTCTCTGATATACTGCTCTATGGACTGTATAGCCGGGGCAGTGTACTCTCTGATATACTGCTCTATGGACTGTATAGCCGGGGCAGTGTACTCTCTGATATACTGCTCTATGGACTGTATAGCCCGGGGCAGTGTACTCTCTGATATACTGCTCTATGGACTGTATAGCCGGGGCAGTGTACTCTCTGATATACTGCTCTATGGACTGTATAGCCGGGGCAGTGTACTCTCTGATATACTGCTCTATGGACTGTATAGCCCGGGCAGTGTACTCTCTGATATACTGCTCTATGGACTGTATAGCCCGGGGCAGTGTACTCTGATATACTGCTCTATGGACTGTATAGCCGGGGCAGTGTACTCTCTGATATACTGCTCTATGGACTGTATAGCCCGGGGCAGTGTACTCTCTGATATACTGCTCTATGGACTGTATAGCCGGGGCAGTGTACTCTCTGATATACTGCTCTATGGACTGTATAGCCCGGGGCAGTGTACTCTGATATACTGCTCTATGGACTGTATAGCCCGGGGCAGTGTACTCTCTGATATACTGCTCTATGGACTGTATAGCCCGGGGCAGTGTACTCTCTGATATACTGCTCTATGGACTGTATAGCCGGGGCAGTGTACTCTCTGATATACTGCTCTATGGACTGTATAGCCCGGGGCAGTGTACTCTCTGATATACTGCTCTATGGACTGTATACCCCGGGGCAGTGACTCTCTGATATACTGCTCTATGGACTGTATACCCCGGGGCAGTGACTCTCTGATATACTGCTCTATGGACTGTATACCCCGGGGCAGTGACTCTCTGATATACTGCTCTATGGACTGTATAGCCCGGGGCAGTGTACTCTCTGATATACTGCTCTATGGACTGTATAGCCGGGGCAGTGTACTCTCTGATATACTGCTCTATGGACTGTATAGCCCGGGCAGTGTACTCTCTGATATACTGCTCTATGGACTGTATAGCCCGGGGCAGTGTACTCTCTGATATACTGCTCTATGGACTGTATAGCCCGGGGCAGCGACTCTCTGATATACTGCTCTATGGACTGTATAGCCGGGGCAGTGTACTCTCTGATATACTGCTCTATGGACTGTATAGCCCGGGCAGTGTACTCTCTGATATACTGCTCTATGGACTGTATAGCCCGGGCAGCGACTCTCTGATATACTGCTCTATGGACTGTATAGCCTGGGCAGTGTACTCTCTGATATACTGCTCTATGGACTGTATAGCCCGGGGCAGTGTACTCTCTGATATACTGCTCTATGGACTGTATAGCCGGGGCAGTGTACTCTCTGATATACTGCTTTATGGACTGTATAGCCGGGGCAGCGACTCTCTGATATACTGCTCTATGGACTGTATAGCCGGGGCAGTGTACTCTCTGATATACTGCTCTATGGACTGTATAGCCGGGGCAGTGTACTCTCTGATATACTGCTCTATGGACTGTATAGCCGGGGCAGTGTACTCTCTGATATACTGCTCTATGGACTGTATAGCCCGGGCAGTGTACTCTCTGATATACTGCTCTATGGACTGTATAGCCCGGGGCAGTGTACTCTCTGATATACTGCTCTATGGACTGTATAGCCGGGGCAGTGTACTCTCTGATATACTGCTCTATGGACTGTATAGCCCGGGGCAGTGTACTCTCTGATATACTGCTCTATGGACTGTATAGCCGGGGCAGTGTACTCTCTGATATACTGCTCTATGGACTGTATAGCCGGGGCAGTGTACTCTCTGATATACTGCTCTATGGACTGTATAGCCGGGGCAGTGTACTCTCTGATATACTGCTCTATGGACTGTATAGCCCGGGGCAGCGACTCTCTGATATACTGCTCTATGGACTGTATAGCCGGGGGCAGTGTACTCTCTGATATACTGCTCTATGGACTGTATAGCCGGGGCAGCGACTCTCTGATATACTGCTCTATGGACTGTATAGCCCGGGCAGTGTACTCTCTGATATACTGCTCTATGGACTGTATAGCCCGGGGCAGTGTACTCTCTGATATACTGCTCTATGGACTGTATAGCCGGGGCAGTGTACTCTCTGATATACTGCTCTATGGACTGTATAGCCGGGGCAGTGTACTCTCTGATATACTGCTCTATGGACTGTATAGCCCGGGGCAGTGTACTCTCTGATATACTGCTCTATGGACTGTATAGCCGGGGCAGTGTACTCTCTGATATACTGCTCTATGGACTGTATAGCCCGGGCAGTGTACTCTCTGATATACTGCTCTATGGACTGTATAGCCGGGGCAGCGACTCTCTGATATACTGCTCTATGGACTGTATAGCCCGGGGCAGCGACTCTCTGATATACTGCTCTATGGACTGTATAGCCGGGGCAGTGTACTCTCTGATATACTGCTCTATGGACTGTATAGCCGGGGCAGTGTACTCTCTGATATACTGCTCTATGGACTGTATAGCCGGGGCAGTGTACTCTCTGATATACTGCTCTATGGACTGTATAGCCCGGGGCAGCGACTCTCTGATATACTGCTCTATGGACTGTATAGCCGGGGCAGTGTACCATCTGATATACTGCTCTATGGACTGTATAGCCCGGGGCAGTGTACTCTCTGATATACTGCTCTATGGACTGTATAGCCGGGGCAGCGACTCTCTGATATACTGCTCAATGGACTGTATAGCCGGGGCAGTGTACCAGCCTGTGTACCATCTGATATACTGCTCTATGGACTGTATATCCAGTAACAGGACATCAGCCCGTGTTCTGACCGGCAGAGCGGTAAGCACTACAAGGCTAATATTCCCCATTGCTTTTCTAGTGACATTTGGCCATTCAGACAGATTATTAGTGTGTTAGATTGTTACTAGAGAGACATCTAAGCAGTTCAGTACTAGACTCCCTAGTCACGCCAGGCCCCATGCACACCAGGTCTCCCTCATCGCCACTACCTCAAGGTTCCTCCTTTTTTACACCTATGGCCACCCAACTCGGCCATCCATCTCTAGTGCCCCTGGACACCACCTGTACTGACCATGTGTACACCATGTGTACAAGTACACTTCCCCCCTACTCTACCATTAGGAGTGAAGCTCCATTCTGCAGAAACAGTCCACTTAGCACCACCTCTAGGCACCAAAAGGAAGAGAGGATCTAGAGGAGGAATCCAAAAGCGACAAAAGAAACAGAACCAACGATCTCGGCCACTAACAAGTTCAGATCCCAACGCAATAGGAACGGTTGACAAAGTCAAGATCTTCAACCTTTCCAAACACGTCCTTACCCGCAATGAACTTTCCCTACTGGAAAGAGGCTAATCCTTCTGCCCAACCAATGGAAGTAAGGACTTTGAGCTATTTTTGGACTTGAACTCCTACATCCGGAAACTATTTCAACATCAAGAATTGCAATAAAATGAAGCAAACAGAAGCCAGTGCCTCCATCTGTTCCGCCACCAATTAACAGTGGATTGAAACCCAAATCTGTGTTCTATCCCTTACAAAGCAGGGGCAGTTTCTTGGAGACTTTCTCTTCTCTGGTTCTTTCAGACTTTCAGATACTCACCTCTAAATCCCCACGATACCAACATAACCTCTCACGAGTAGAAAGAAACACGCTTAAGTCATTATCTAACGATATGTCCATAGTTATCAAGACAGCTGATAAAGGAGGAGGCATTGTCATACTAGATCGCACTGACTACATTGCTGAAGCCGACCGACTACTATCGGACAAGAAGTTCTATAAACCTCTCACCTTTAACCCTATGTCCAACTACCTCACGGAATACAAACAACTTATCTCAGCAGGCCACACCACAGGGGTCCTGTGCAAACAAGAATTCTACTTCCTTAAAATAGCGAAACAGCGGGTTCAGTGATGTTATTACCTCCCCAAAGTCCACAAACCCCACTTAAACCTCCTGGCAGACCTATCATCTCAGGTATAAACTCCCTTACTAGTAACTTAGCACAATATGTGGACACACATCTCCAGAAACATGTCAGATCTCTCATCTCATATACTTGTGACACTTCCTATTCCATGGAGAGACAAGTACATCTTCCTTACCATGGAGAGACAAGTACATCTTCCTTACCATGGAGAGACAAGTACATCTTCCTTACCATGGAGAGACAAGTACATCTTCCTTACCATGGAGAGACAAGTACATGTTCCTTACCATGGAGAGACAAGTACATCTTCCTTACCATGGAGAGACAAGTACATGTTCCTTACCATGGAGAGACAAGTACATCTTCCTTACCATGGATATCTCCTCACCGGTATCCATCACAGTTTGGGCATCAGGGCAGTTTCTCATTTCCTCCTAAACGACACCACCATGCCCTCCATTCAAGCCCAATACATTCTGGATTGCATAGATTTCATCCTCAAACACAATTTCTTCCAATTTGACAGTCACATCTATAAACAGGAACATGGTACCGCGATGGGCAGTAAATTTGCGCCAAGCTACGCAAATCTCTTCGTAGGCCTATTTGAAAAAGAAATACTATTTGAACATCATCTTTTCAATAAATGCGTCTCATACCAATGTTACATAGATGACATATTCATCATTTGGAAGAATTCGTAAAAGACATCAATAAAAACTCCTGGGGCCTTGAATTCACCCACAACATATTCATGGACAATGCAGAATTCTTGGACATCATTGTGTTCCATCAGGAGAACAAGATCCTCACCAAAACCTACTTCAAAGCAGTTGATGGGAATAGTTATTTACATTTCAAAAGCGGCCATTATAAGAAATGGATCACCAACATCCCCTATGGGCAATCTAGACGCATACGCCGCAACTGCTCAAACACAAAGGACTACACCAAACAAAGCAAAATTCTTACTCAAAGATTTCGCGCTAAACAATATCCACTGTCTCTAGAGCCAAATCCCTCGGCCAACAAGTGTCTTCAACCAGGCAGGAAAACAAAACCCGACGGCCCTGAAGAGTTCGGTCTCAACTTCATTACCACCTTCTCATCTGATTACAAATCCATTAGATCCATTCTTACAAAACATTGGACAATCCTGAAACCTGATCCTTATCTCAAGGATATCCTTCCTGACCGACCATCTGTCACCTACAGCTTCTTCTCTAAAAAACATCCTGGCTCCCAGCAAACTTCCCAAAGCTAACCCTGTCAGCGCCATCCGCTCCACGTCCATTCTGAACAACCAGGCCGGGAGTTATAAATGTGGCAGCAAAACCTGCAAATGCGGTCTCAATACTAAAGACAGATCCATAAGCTTGAATCTAATGTTACAGGTGAGCGTTTTTCCGTTAAATCCCGTATGAACTGCGCCTCCTCCTTCGTTATATACCTTCTGGATGCCAATGTGGGACACAATATGTTGGGCGCACTACTCAGCAGTTACGCAGCAGAATCAACCAACATAGGGTTAATGTAGAAAAAAGCTTTGTCCTGCATAGTGTCTCCAGACACGCAACGCACACGCTCCAGCTTCACCCCTCACTCCATCACACCCATTGAACATATCCCTATGGGTGGTCAGAGATTCCAGAGCCTGAGAAAAAGGGAACATTTCTGGATATTTCAATTAAAAACACCCATTCCCCAGGGTTTAAACCAATACATTGAGAATGTGTATTAATCCATTACATTACTGGCATCTCTGTTACAAAGGATATTGAGCTCTATATTTAGATATTCACTTGTGCGTACTCATGTATCCATCCGGGGGCGCACCTATGCGTATACCTATTTATATATATATATATGCATGTATTCGGTTATCTAGGCATTTAATTATATAGTTTTTAGGCATATTATGGTCCTTTTAGCTTCAGGTATATCAATATATATATACCTTTATTTATATTTACTACTCTTTATATATCTATGTTGTGTTCCCTTTGCAGGTATATACTTCTATGAATCATGATGTATTCCGCTATTATTTAGCTTCTAGACGCTACTCGTATCTATGTCCTCATTATCTCACTCTTTGCTACCTTCTCTCCCTTCATCCGTGCAGCAGCCCCGGGCCCCTCCACTCCTATTGGCCATTTGGACGTTTTCCTTTTCAGCTATTGGATTCCTATTGTCACGTGTCCCCACTAGCTCTGACAGCTATCTGCGAGATGTGGTGTCTGCCGACATGGGTCTCCGGTCTAATCATAACATATAATCCCAACAGATTCTGACATACATTACCGCTTTACTATCATTCTATTTACCCAGCCCAATGACGATTCTGTAGCCGCCCGGCTTAACCGCATCTCCATTATTCCCCAGCGTTCATTGGCCACTGCGCGGACACTCCCCTACAGACTATTGGTCGCCTCGGGTCACATGACTCCTGTCATCCTAGACAGCGTAATCCCCCATTGGCTGCCATACGGACACTCCTCCATCTGCCATTGGTCTTCTCTGGTCACATGACCACTGTCAGCCCTGATAGCGGCCCGAGATTTATATCATTCTTTGCGCTGCCTAAGCAGATCTGATGATCCTTCTATCCATATCATATAGTGGCTATCCGCTCCCCAGACTATACAATCACCAGTATCCATATGATCACTATACAGTCCCATCCCGCAGTCTCTCTCAGCTAGTGGGCGTGATTGGCGCCTTTTAGGTATTTACACCTTGTTGTTCCCACCTGTACCATGTACCATCTGATGGAGAGAGCCTAGTACTCTTGAAACGCGTAATATGTGCATTATCTACTAAAGGTTCTACTCCTGAACGCTGGTTATCATTCGGGTACGGCTGCTTCCAGTCCAGTACACGGCCTCTTAGATCATCATATACCCTCTGTATGGCTACTGCAGCGCTATCCCATCAGCCATTATACTAATAGTCCCAATGGAATACGAGCACTAAGCTGAGGACGAGGAGCGGGGGGCTTGTAGGATTTTATTTGGAGATTGGGCGACATCAGCGCTGCTTATCTCAGCCATATCCTGATACTATAGGATATAGGAGAAGCATACCATATCCATCTGTAAGGCGTTTGTTACACCACATAATCGCACATTTTACTAGGTATCTAAATAAAAGTTATGGTTCAGAATTTAGATCTTCATAGTGATTGATAAGTTTCTGTTTTTGTACTGATACACATAGCATGAAGATCTGGGGCGACCCTCGTGTTTGATCTAGGAATGAAACTCAGTGCCGATTGGATGAGATGCACCTTAAGCACCCAGGATCGGCTTTAGTTTCACGTGTATCTCTTAAGCCGGCAGAGAAAACCCCCGTCCTGCATACTTACCTCTGCGCACTCTCCTCCTCCCCCCAACCTGCACACTTACCCCTCCGCACTCACCTCCCCCCCATCCTGCACACTTACCCCTCCGCACTCTCTTCCCCCCCATCCTGCACACTTACCCCTCCGCACTCACCTCCCCCCCATCCTGCACACTTACCTCTGCGCACTCTCCTCCTCCCCCCAACCTGCACACTTACCCCTCCGCACTCACCTCCCCCCCATCCTGCACACTTACCCCTCCGCACTCTCTTCCCCCCCATCCTGCACACTTACCCCTCCGCACTCACCTCCCCCCCATCCTGCACACTTACCCCTCCGCACTCACCTCCCCCCCCTCCTGCACACTTACCCCTCCGCACTCACCTCCCCCCCATCCTGCACACTTACCCCTCCGCACTCACCTCCCCCCCATCCTGCACACTTACCCCTCCGCACTCACCTCCCCCCCCCATCCTGCACACTTACCCCTCCGCACTCACCCCCCCCATCCTGCACACTTACCCCTCCGCACTCACCTCCCCCCCATCCTGCACACTTACCCCTCCGCACTCACCTCCCCCCCATCCTGCACACTTACCCCTCCGCACTCACCTCCCCCCCATCCTGCACACTTACCCCTCCGCACTCACCTCCTCCTCCCCCTTCTGCCGGCTGATGTTAGAGATTTCCTTCTTTATATACTTGATAGCATTTCCCATACTGGCTGATAGAGGGCGACACTGAGTCAGGAAACTGCAGCAGAAAGAAAACTCACAATTCTTATCCTGCCCAAGTATCATCACCCCCATCATCCTATACATGTATCATCACCCCCATCATCCTATACATGTATCATCACCCCCATCATCCTGCACATGTATCATCACCCCCATCATCCTGCACATGTATCATCACCCCCATCATCCTGCCCAAGTATCATCACCCCCATCATCCTGCACATGTATCATCACCCTCATCATCCTGCACATGTATCATCACCCTCATCATCCTGCCCAAGTATCATCACCCCCATCATCCTGCACATGTATCATCACCCCCATCATCCTATACATGTATCATCACCCCCATCATCCTGCACATGTATCATCACCCCCATCATCCTATACACGTATCATCACCCTCATCATCCTATACACGTATCATCACCCCCATCATCCTGCACATGTATCATCACCCCCATCATCCTGCACATGTATCATCACCCCCATCATCCTATACATGTATCATCACCCCCATCATCCTGCACATGTATCATCACCCCCATCATCCTGCACATGTATCATCATCCCCATCATCCTGCACATGTATCATCACCCTCATCATCCTGCACATGTATCATCACCCCCATCATCCTGCACACGTATCATCACCCCCATCATCCTGCACATGTATCATCATCCCCATCATCCTGCACATGTATCATCACCCTCATCATCCTGCACATGTATCATCATCCCCATCATCCTGCACACGTATCATCACCCCCATCATCCTGCACATGTATCTTCACCCTCATCATCCTGCACATGTATCATCATCCCCATCATCCTGCACATGTATCATCACCCTCATCATCCTGCACATGTATCATCACCCTCATCATCCTGCACATGTATCATCACCCTCATCATCCTGCACATGTATCATCACCCTCATCATCCTGCACATGTATCATCATCCCCATCATCCTGCACATGTATCATCACCCTCATCATCCTGCACATGTATCATCACCCTCATCATCCTGCACACGTATCATCACCCTCATCATCCTGCACACGTATCATCACCCTCATCATCCTGCACACGTATCATCACCCCCATCATCCTGCACACGTATCATCACCCCCATCATCCTGCACACGTATCATCACCCCCATCATCCTGCACATGTATCATCACCCTCATCATCCTGCACATGTATCATCACCCTCATCATCCTGCACATGTATCATCACCCTCATCATCCTGCACATGTATCATCACCCTCATCATCCTGCACATGTATCATCATCCCCATCATCCTGCACATGTATCATCACCCTCATCATCCTGCACATGTATCATCACCCTCATCATCCTGCACACGTATCATCACCCTCATCATCCTGCACACGTATCATCACCCTCATCATCCTGCACACGTATCATCACCCCCATCATCCTGCACACGTATCATCACCCCCATCATCCTGCACACGTATCATCACCCCCATCATCCTGCACACGTATCATCACCCCCATCATCCTGCACATGTATCATCACCCCCATCATCCTGCACATGTATCATCACCCCCATCATCCTGCACACGTATCATCACCCCCATCATCCTGCACATGTATCATCACCCATCATCCTGCACATGTATCATCACCTCCATCATCCTGCACATGTATCATCACCCATCATCCTGCACATGTATCATCACCCCCATCATCCTATACACGTATCATCACCCCCATCATCCTGCACATGTATCACCCTCATCATCCTGCACATGTATCTTCACCCCCATCATCCTGCACATGTATCATCACCCCCATCATCCTATACACGTATCATCACCCCCATCATCCTGCACATGTATCATCATCCCCATCATCCTGCACACGTATCATCACCCCCATCATCCTGCACATGTATCATCACTCATCACCCTGCACATGTATCATCACCCCCATCATCCTATACATGTATCATCACCCTCATCATCCTGCACATGTATCATCACCCCCATCATCCTGCACACGTATCATCACCCCCATCATCCTGCACATGTATCATCACCCCCATCATCCTGCACATGTATCATCACCCTCATCATCCTATACATGTATCATCACCCCCATCATCCTGCACATGTATCTTCACCCCCATCATCCTGCACATGTATCATCACCCCCATCATCCTGCACATGTATCATCACCCTCATCATCCTATACATGTATCATCACCCCCATCATCCTGCACATGTATCTTCACCCCCATCATCCTGCACATGTATCTTCACCCCCATCATCCTGCACACGTATCATCACCCCCATCATCCTGCACATGTATCTTCACCCCCATCATCCTGCACATGTATCTTCACCCCCATCATCCTGCACATGTATCATCACCCTCATCATCCTATACATGTATCATCACCCCCATCATCCTGCACATGTATCTTCACCCCCATCATCCTGCACATGTATCTTCACCCCCATCATCCTGCACACGTATCATCACCCTCATCATCCTGCACATGTATCTTCACCCCCATCATCCTGCACACGTATCATCACCCTCATCATCCTCCCCTCCCCCCAGGACCCCTCACCTGATGGCGGGCTTTAGTCTGTTGACCAGGTCACGTGACAGCTCCTCATTGGGCGGAGTGCTATAGTCCCGGATCACCTGTGGGCAGGAATCTCATCAGCAGGTGTTGGGGGTGGGGCTTTGTGGTGGGGGTGGGGCTTAGTGTCTCGGGTGGGAGTGTTCTTACCTGTTTGAAGCAGTGTAATAAGGCGATGCAGCGGGAGTTGGAGCCGGTGATGATGCCCTGTGAGTACTGGAGTCCAAGCCGCACCACCGCCGGGTGTATTCCAGAGTGAGGGATGCTGGGAGACAAGGGGGCGGGTCAGAAAGAGAGCGAGGGATGCTGGATGACAAGGGGGCGGGTCATAAGGGGAGCGAGGGATGCTGGGAGACAAGGGGGCAGGTCAGAAGGGGAGCGAGGGATGCTGGGAGACAAGGGGGCGGGTCAGAAGGGGAGCGAAGGATGCTGGATGACAAGGGGGTGGGGTCAGAAGGGGAGCGAGGAATGCTGGGAGACAAGGGGACAGGTCAGAAGGGGAGCGAGGGATGCTGGGAGACAAGGGGGCGGGTCAGAAGGGGAGCGAGGGATGCTGGGAGACAAGGGGGCGGGTCAGAAGGGGAGTAAGGGATGCTGGATGACAAGGGGGTGGGGTCAGAAGGGGAGCGAGGGATGCTGGGAGACAAGGGGGCGGGTCAGAAGGGGAGCGAGGGATGCTGGATAACAAGGGAATGGGGTCAGAAGGGGAGTGAGGGATGCTGGGAGACAAGGGGAAGGGTCAGAAGGGGAGCGAGGGATGCTGGGAGACAAGGGGGCGGGTCAGAAGGGGAGCGAAGGATGCTGGATGACAAGGGGGTGGGGTCAGAAGGGGAGCGAGGAATGCTGGGAGACAAGGGGGCGGGTCAGAAGGGGAGCGAAGGATGCTGGATGACAAGGGGGTGGGGTCAGAAGGGGAGCGAGGAATGCTGGGAGACAAGGGGACAGGTCAGAAGGGGAGCGAGGAATGCTGGGAGACAAGGGGACAGGTCAGAAGGGGAGCGAGGGATGCTGGGAGACAAGGGGGCGGGTCAGAAGGGGAGCGAGGGATGCTGGGAGACAAGGGGGCGGGTCAGAAGGGGAGCAAGGGATGCTGGATGACAAGGGGGTGGGGTCAGAAGGGGAGCGAGGGATGCTGGGAGACACGGGGGCGGGTCAGAAGGGGAGCAAGGGATGCTGGATGACAAGGGGGTGGGGTCAGAAGGGGAGCGAGGGATGCTGGATAACAAGGGAATGGGGTCAGAAGGGGAGCGAGGAATGCTGGGAGACAAGGGGGCGGGTCAGAAGGGGAGCGAGGGATGCTGGGAGACAAGGGGGCGGGTCAGAAGGGGAGTGAGGGATGCTGGGAGACAAGGGGGCGGGTCAGAAGGGGAGCGAGGGATGCTGGGAGACAAGGGGGCGGGTCAGAAGGGGAGTGAGGGATGCTGGGAGACAAGGGGGCGGGTCAGAAGGGGAGTGAGGGATGCTGGGAGACACACTGCAGGTGACATACCTCATCTGCTGGGTGAGCGGCATCCGACGACTGTATTGGTGCAGGTGGGAGAACAGGCTGACCTTCGTACCGTAGTCCTGGCGGTAAGGAACCTGCAGACAAAAGCAGAGGTGACAACCAGCACCTGGCTCCTCCAATCACAGCCAGAGGTGACAACCAGCACCTGGCTCCTCCAATCACAGCCAGAGGTGACAACCAGCACCTGGCTCCTCCAATCACAGCCAGAGGTGACAACCAGCACCTGGCTCCTCCAATCACAGCCAGAGGTGACAACCAGCACCTGGCTCCTCCAATCACAGCCAGAGGTGACAACCAGCACCTGGCTCCCCCAATAACACCTGGTGTCTTCTATTGGGCAAAGAGAGTGTAACCTGATGGGTTCATTTCAGAAAATTAAAGTGTCTTATTGATGTAATGAGAAGGAATGTATTATTTTAATGCCTTGTGTGTGTATATATTTATTCGTATGGCTATGTGTGTAGAAGTCATTGTAGTTGTGTGTATGTATACTGTCACACCTATGTCAGCTGTCCGGCCATATACCTGCACAATAGTGTGGACATTGGAGGATACAGTTGTTTGTTGCTATTGTTGTATGGCTGAAAGAACCTTGTAGCTGTAGTTGTGAGACTGGGTCCCCATTGTGCTTGGTAAATATGTACAAGGCCGGAGAAACATCAGATAACTTCCATTCATGGTCATCAGTGGTCTACATAGACATAGAAGCCCATCACCCCCCACCCAAACTTACTATACAGGTCGGGGGTATGTAGCTTCTAGTCAGTCCCAGCTAGGACCATGGATGGAAGGTGCCCAGCACCCTGGAGGTCATCGAGGGGAATGGGTGTATATTAGTGTATAATATACAATGGGGCTCCCCATCTCACTGTGGAAGGAACAACTCTGCATCTGTCCCATCTGTAACTGCAGCTAAGTATTGTTTTCTGTAATAAATCTCCTCTTTTTCTATAAATCTGTGTGGTTATAGCCTTCTGCCACTATTCTCCAAAGTAACCGGTTACATAATGGTGTCAGAAGTGGGATAATAGTGATAGAATTGCTATAACTGTATAATAGAATATAATGTATGTGTTAGCTGAGATGTGTAGTTGTGGGGTAGATGACAAAGCGAGTCCAGTCCCCTGGTGGGTGTGTAGTTCGCGACCCTGGGCACCCAGCACTCGAGGTGGTGACACCATGACAGCGGACAGACCCCAGTCGGCTGGTGGTGCCTTGTTATGTCTCTTGAATGGCAGAAGACGGCAGCAGATGTGGGATGGATCTGTCTGCTGGCGCGAATTGAGAGAGACATACAAGAAAAAGAAGTGAGGCAAGTGGCTGCATGGATGTGGAGATTGTAGGGGGGGAGCAGCTCCTCACCAGGTATTGGCCAATGAGCGGCCGCAGTGCGTTGTTTTATAGGTTTGATGTAACTCATGGTAAGAGTTAGAGAGATGGGAAACCTGTAGTAATGTGTTTGCAAAGAGGATGAGTAGAAGTTGTGTTATTGGCCGGTAAGAATGGATGTTATTGTATTACCGGTATTGGAACGATTAATGTGTAGAAGGTAACAGTGTGATAGTGAGAAGTGTAACTTCCAGCCATATATGACGGCTTGTATATGTCTTTATAATGACGTTGTATGTGTTTTTACACTGCAGAAAAGTCTCTCTCTGTACCTGGGAAAGCAGAGTGAGAAGCAGCTTGTCAGGAAGAAAACAATAGAAGGTGCGGAGCTCACAGGAGGTTTCATCTCATAGTAAGTGATAAATGACAATATGGAGCTCTGCTGCGGCAGGAAGGTTTTCTTTTTGTGACTTCTCTGGAAAGATTAGTTGAGGACTCTCTGTTTGTCATTGGAAGATTTTGTGTCTGAGAGCTATAAACGTAATCTCTGTGCAAAGTGTTGTCCTCTGTCCATTGTTTTAGTGTTTGTGGACCAGTCAGATAGACGATAATCTGAGGACTTCATGGGATTATGTAATCTATGATATAACTAATATGTCTGGGTTTTATTTGCAGGTTCTTGAAGGAGTATTGCTATACAGTATATAGTATGTGTATAACTTGTAATATTGGTAAATGTAAATTGGGGTATAGAAAGAGAAAAATCCACCTGGTGATATTGATTACACTTTGTAAGATTGGAAAAATAACCATGAGTTTTGTTTATTTCCACAGCTGGAGGAAAGTTTTGCCCTAATGAAAAGTTTTGTTTTTTCACAGTTTGGCAGGAAGGACGGACACCGAGAACTTCAACTGTGTGAAAATGCCATCAATTGTCCATTTATATTTTAGGATTTGCACATGAAAGAGACATTTTTTGATATGGTTAACCACAATTCATGAAGCTTTTTAATTTTTTTTTTAAAGGAGCTCCTTGTTTTGTTTTATTTTTACCATTTCTTTTGTGTGAATTGTATGTTATGAATGAATGGGCCCATGTGTGTTTTATGTTTGTACATGTCTGTATTGTTATATGTTTTGTCTGTCTTGTGATACCACAAGAAGGTTAGTAGGCTTTTATGGTCCCAAGGTTGCAGACGACTGACCTGAAGTATGACAGTACAAAGCCCTGGACTAAGGGGGTGGTGACTAATGACATAGAAAGGTGGGATAAGAAAGGGAGAGTGACAGCCCCTTATGTTTGGATATACCAGCCGCCCTTTGTCCCTCCTAAACACCGAAACCCTGAGAGGGAAATAAGATTGAGAAGTCTGAATTGTCTTCAGATGCCTACTTGGTGCTATATAAGTGGGGTATCTGAATGCTGAATTGAATATATTTCACTGAAATTGGTTTTGGGATAAAAAATAATCAATATTGAAGTAATAAACTGAATGAGTTCAGAACGTTCAAGATTGTTTACAAAGAAAACAATAAGGGTGGGTGAATTGTGTTGGGAAAATGCAAATATGTATGGGTAACCATTACTGAGAAAATGCCTGCATTGGATATAGCTATATATGTATGTGTGTATATATATATCTCCAATACAGGATGATGGGTTTGCTTTACATGGGATGCATATTAAAGGATATGTGTGTATACTCTAGATTTGTTTATTCATCCAATAGACTGAAGTCATATACTATATGTTTGGTTTGTATGCTTGAAATGTAAGAATGTTGTTTGACGATAACCATGTTGGTAATGGGATTAGGTAGATCGCCATTGTTACATGTCCTTGCTATCAACAGAAACACTTTCCTGGGCAGAGATTGGATTTGTTGTTTTTTTTTCCTAAGAAAGACATTTGGATTTTTATTTTTGTGTTCTCCATTTGATGAAGGAATGAGCGACCACCATGAAAATATACAGGACTTTATACAGCGTTTACAGAGACTTCGCAAATGACCTTCTGTTCTCATGTGACTGAGTCTAAAGCCGCCATGTTTCCTATCTGCTGGGGATTCAATGATTCATTCCTATTTGGATATTGACCCCTCTTAAAACTCAGCAAGTGCAGAGAGCCTGAAGAGCTGACATCCCGAGATCTACAGTGTCTTCTCTCCAAGGTGCCAAGATGATGCACGAGTGACGGAAGACCATGTACCTGGAACAGCACTGCCAAAGGGGCTCTACAGCCTGCACCTCCAGCCAAACCTGCACCTCCCCCCCCCCCCCCGACCCATCACCAGAGATACAGAGGGGCTCTACAGCCTGCACCTCCAGCCATACCTGCACCCCCCAACCCCCCATCACCAGAGATACAGAGGGGCTCTACAGCCTGCACCTCCAGCCATACCTGCACCTCCCCCGACCCATCACCAGAGATACAGAGGGGCTCTACAGCCTGCACCTCCAGCCATACCTGCACCCCCCCGACCCCTCACCAGAGATACAGAGGGGCTCTACAGCCTGCACCTCCAGCCATACCTGCACCCCCCCCCGACCCCCAATCACCAGAGATACAGAGGGGCTCTACAGCCTGCACCTCCAGCCATACCTGCACCTCCCCGACCCCTCACCAGAGATACAGAGGGGCTCTACAGCCTGCACCTCCAGCCATACCTGCACCTCCCCCCCCTGACCCCTCACCAGAGATACAGAGGGGCTCTACAGCCTGCACCTCCAGCCATACCTGCCCCCCCCCGACCCCCCATCACCAGAGATACAGAGGGGCTCTACAGCCTGCACCTCCAGCCATACCTGCACCTCCCCCCCGACCCATCACCAGAGATACAGAGGGGCTCTACAGCCTGCACCTCCAGCCATACCTGCACCTCCCCCGACCCATCACCAGAGATACAGAGGGGCTCTACAGCCTGCACCTCCAGCCATACCTGCACCCCCCCCCGACCCATCACCAGAGATACAGAGGGGCTCTACAGCCTGCACCTCCAGCCATACCTGCACCCCCCCCCCCCCCCCGACCCATCACCAGAGATACAGAGGGGCTCTACAGCCTGCACCTCCAGCCATACCCCCCCCCCCCCCCGACCCCTCACCAGAGATACAGAGGGGCTCTACAGCCTGCACCTCCAGCCATACCTGCACCCCCCCGACCCATCACCAGAGATACAGAGGGGCTCTACAGCCTGCACCTCCAGCCATACCTGCACCCCCCCCCCCCCCCCGACCATCACCAGAGATACAGAGGGGCTCTACAGCCTGCACCTCCAGCCATACCTGCACCCCGACCCCCCATCACCAGAGATACAGAGGGGCTCTACAGCCTGCACCTCCAGCCATACCTGCACCCCCCGACCCCCCATCACCAGAGATACAGAGGGGCTCTACAGCCTGCACCTCCAGCCATACCTGCACCCCGACCCATCACCAGAGATACAGAGGGGCTCTACAGCCTGCACCTCCAGCCATACCTGCACCCCCCCCCCCGACCCATCACCAGAGATACAGAGGGGCTCTACAGCCTGCACCTCCAGCCATACCTGCACCCCCCCCGACCCATCACCAGAGATACAGAGGGGCTCTACAGCCTGCACCTCCAGCCATACCTGCACCCCCCCGACCCATCACCAGAGATACAGAGGGGCTCTACAGCCTGCACCTCCAGCCATACCTGCACCTCCCCCCCCCCGACCCATCACCAGAGATACAGAGGGGCTCTACAGCCTGCACCTCCAGCCATACCTGCACCTCCCCCCCATCACCAGAGATACAGAGGGGCTCTACAGCCTGCACCTCCAGCCATACCTGCCCCCCCCCCGACCCCCCATCACCAGAGATACAGAGGGGCTCTACAGCCTGCACCTCCAGCCATACCTGCACCCCCCCCCCGACCCCTCACCAGAGATACAGAGGGGCTCTACAGCCTGCACCTCCAGCCATACCTGCACCTCCCCCCCCCCGACCCCCCCATCACCAGAGATACAGAGGGGCTCTACAGCCTGCACCTCCAGCCATACCTGCACCTCCCCCCCGACCCATCACCAGAGATACAGAGGGGCTCTACAGCCTGCACCTCCAGCCATACCTGCACCTCCCCCGACCCATCACCAGAGATACAGAGGGGCTCTACAGCCTGCACCTCCAGCCATACCCCCCCCCCCCGACCCCTCACCAGAGATACAGAGGGGCTCTACAGCCTGCACCTCCAGCCATACCTGCACCTCCCGACCCATCACCAGAGATACAGAGGGGCTCTACAGCCTGCACCTCCAGCCATACCTGCACCCCCCGACCCCCCATCACCAGAGATACAGAGGGGCTCTACAGCCTGCACCTCCAGCCATACCTGCACCCCGACCCATCACCAGAGATACAGAGGGGCTCTACAGCCTGCACCTCCAGCCATACCTGCACCCCCCCCCCATCACCAGAGATACAGAGGGGCTCTACAGCCTGCACCTCCAGCCATACCTGCACCCCCGACCCATCACCAGAGATACAGAGGGGCTCTACAGCCTGCACCTCCAGCCATACCTGCACCCCGACCCCCCATCACCAGAGATACAGAGGGGCTCTACAGCCTGCACCTCCAGCCATACCTGCACCCTCCCCCCCCGACCCCTCACCAGAGATACAGAGGGGCTCTACAGCCTGCACCTCCAGCCATACCTGCACCTCCCCCCCCCCCGACCCATCACCAGAGATACAGAGGGGCTCTACAGCCTGCACCTCCAGCCATACCTGTACCCCCCCCCCCCCGACCCATCACCAGAGATACAGAGGGGCTCTACAGCCTGCACCTCCAGCCATACCTGCACCCCGACCCATCACCAGAGATACAGAGGGGCTCTACAGCCTGCACCTCCAGCCATACCTGCACCTCCCCCCCGACCCCTCACCAGAGATACAGAGGGGCTCTACAGCCTGCACCTCCAGCCATACCTGCCCCCCCCCGATCCCCATCACCAGAGATACAGAGGGGCTCTACAGCCTGCACCTCCAGCCATACCTGCACCTCCCCCCCGACCCATCACCAGAGATACAGAGGGGCTCTACAGCCTGCACCTCCAGCCATACCTGCACCCCCGACCCCTCACCAGAGATACAGAGGGGCTCTACAGCCTGCACCTCCAGCCATACCTGCACCTCCCCCCCGACCCCTCACCAGAGATACAGACGGGCTCTACAGCCTGCACCTCCAGCCATACCTGCACCCCCCCCCCCCCGACCCATCACAGAGATACAGAGGGGCTCTACAGCCTGCACCTCCAGCCATACCTGCACCCCCCCCCCCCGACCCATCACCAGAGATACAGAGGGGCTCTACAGCCTGCACCTCCAGCCATACCCCCCCCCCCCCGACCCCTCACCAGAGATACAGAGGGGCTCTACAGCCTGCACCTCCAGCCATACCTGCACCCCGACCCATCACCAGAGATACAGAGGGGCTCTACAGCCTGCACCTCCAGCCATACCTGCACCCCCCCGACCCCTCACCAGAGATACAGAGGGGCTCTACAGCCTGCACCTCCAGCCATACCTGCACCCCCGACCCCTCACCAGAGATACAGAGGGGCTCTACAGCCTGCACCTCCAGCCATACCTGCACCCCCCCGACCCATCACCAGAGATACAGAGGGGCTCTACAGTCTGCACCTCCAGCCATACCTGCACCCCCCCGACCCATCACCAGAGATACAGAGGGGCTCTACAGCCTGCACCTCCAGCCATACCTGCACCTCCCCCCCCCCGACCCATCACCAGAGATACAGAGGGGCTCTACAGCCTGCACCTCCAGCCATACCTGCACCTCCCCCCCCCCCGACCCCTCACCAGAGATACAGAGGGGCTCTACAGCCTGCACCTCCAGCCATACCTGCACCCCCCGACCCATCACCAGAGATACAGAGGGGCTCTACAGCCTGCACCTCCAGCCATACCTGCACCCCCCAACCCCCCATCACCAGAGATACAGAGGGGCTCTACAGCCTGCACCTCCAGCCATACCTGCACCCCCCCCCCCGACCCATCACCAGAGATACAGAGGGGCTCTACAGCCTGCACCTCCAGCCATACCCCCCCCCCCCGACCCCTCACCAGAGATACAGAGGGGCTCTACAGCCTGCACCTCCAGCCATACCCCCCCCCCCCGACCCATCACCAGAGATACAGAGGGGCTCTACAGCCTGCACCTCCAGCCATACCTGCACCCCGACCCATCACCAGAGATACAGAGGGGCTCTACAGCCTGCACCTCCAGCCATACCTGCACCTCCCGACCCATCACCAGAGATACAGAGGGGCTCTACAGCCTGCACCTCCAGCCATACCTGCACCCCCCGACCCCCCATCACCAGAGATACAGAGGGGCTCTACAGCCTGCACCTCCAGCCATACCTGCACCCCCCCCCCATCACCAGAGATACAGAGGGGCTCTACAGCCTGCACCTCCAGCCATACCTGCACCCCCCCCGACCCCTCACCAGAGATACAGAGGGGCTCTACAGCCTGCACCTCCAGCCATACCTGCACCTCCCCCCCCCGACCCATCACCAGAGATACAGAGGGGCTCTACAGCCTGCACCTCCAGCCATACCTGCACCCCGACCCCCAATCACCAGAGATACAGAGGGGCTCTACAGCCTGCACCTCCAGCCATACCTGCACCTCCCCCGACCCCTCACCAGAGATACAGAGGGGCTCTACAGCCTGCACCTCCAGCCATACCTGCACCCCGACCCCTCACCAGAGATACAGAGGGGCTCTACAGCCTGCACCTCCACCCATACCTGCACCCCCCCCCCGACCCCTCACCAGAGATACAGAGGGGCTCTACAGCCTGCACCTCCAGCCATACCTGCACCCCCCAACCCCCCATCACCAGAGATACAGCGGGGCTCTACAGCCTGCACCTCCAGCCATACCTGCACCCCCCAACCCCCCATCACCAGAGATACAGAGGGGCTCTACAGCCTGCACCTCCAGCCATACCTGCACCCCCCAACCCCTCACCAGAGATACAGAGGGGCTCTACAGCCTGCACCTCCAGCCATACCTGCACCTCCCCCCCATCACCAGAGATACAGAGGGGCTCTACAGCCTGCACCTCCAGCCATACCTGCACCCCCCAACCCCCCATCACCAGAGATACAGAGGGGCTCTACAGCCTGCACCTCCAGCCATACCTGCACCTCCCCCCCGACCCATCACCAGAGATACAGAGGGGCTCTACAGCCTGCACCTCCAGCCATACCTGCACCTCCCCCGACCCATCACCAGAGATACAGAGGGGCTCTACAGCCTGCACCTCCAGCCATACCTGCACCTCCCCCGACCCATCACCAGAGATACAGAGGGGCTCTACAGCCTGCACCTCCAGCCATACCTGCACCCCCCCCCCGACCCCTCACCAGAGATACAGAGGGGCTCTACAGCCTGCACCTCCAGCCATACCTGCACCCCCCCCCCCGACCCATCACCAGAGATACAGAGGGGCTCTACAGCCTGCACCTCCAGCCATACCTGCACCCCGACCCATCACCAGAGATACAGAGGGGCTCTACAGCCTGCACCTCCAGCCATACCTGCACCTCCCCGACCCCTCACCAGAGATACAGAGGGGCTCTACAGCCTGCACCTCCAGCCATACCTGCACCTCCCCCGACCCCTCACCAGAGATACAGAGGGGCTCTACAGCCTGCACCTCCAGCCATACCTGCACCCCCGACCCCTCACCAGAGATACAGAGGGGCTCTACAGCCTGCACCTCCAGCCATACCTGCACCCCCCAACCCCCCATCACCAGAGATACAGAGGGGCTCTACAGCCTGCACCTCCAGCCATACCTGCACCCCCCCCCCCGACCCCTCACCAGAGATACAGAGGGGCTCTACAGCCTGCACCTCCAGCCATACCTGCACCTCCCCCGACCCCTCACCAGAGATACAGAGGGGCTCTACAGCCTGCACCTCCAGCCATACCTGCACCCCCCGACCCCCCATCACCAGAGATACAGAGGGGCTCTACAGCCTGCACCTCCAGCCATACCTGCACCTCCCCCGACCCATCACCAGAGATACAGAGGGGCTCTACAGCCTGCACCTCCAGCCATACCTGCACCTCCCCCGACCCATCACCAGAGATACAGAGGGGCTCTACAGCCTGCACCTCCAGCCATACCTGCACCTCCCCCGACCCATCACCAGAGATACAGAGGGGCTCTACAGCCTGCACCTCCAGCCATACCTGCACCCCCCGACCCCTCACCAGAGATACAGAGGGGCTCTACAGCCTGCACCTCCAGCCATACCTGCACCTCCCCCGACCCATCACCAGAGATACAGAGGGGCTCTACAGCCTGCACCTCCAGCCATACCTGCACCTCCCCCGACCCATCACCAGAGATACAGAGGGGCTCTACAGCCTGCACCTCCAGCCATACCTGCACCTCCCCGACCCCCAATCACCAGAGATACAGAGGGGCTCTACAGCCTGCACCTCCAGCCATACCTGCACCTCCCCCCCCGACCCATCACCAGAGATACAGAGGGGCTCTACAGCCTGCACCTCCAGCCATACCTGCACCCCGACCCATCACCAGAGATACAGAGGGGCTCTACAGCCTGCACCTCCAGCCATACCTGCACCCCCTGATCCATCACCAGAGATACAGAGGGGCTCTACAGCCTGCACCTCCAGCCATACCTGCACCCCCTGATCCATCACCAGAGATACAGAGGGGCTCTACAGCCTGCACCTCCAGCCATACCTGCACCTCCCCCCCCCCCCCCGACCCATCACCAGAGATACAGAGGGGCTCTACAGCCTGCACCTCCAGCCATACCTGCACCCCCCTAATCCATCACCAGAGATACAGAGGGGCTCTACAGCCTGCACCTCCAGCCATACCTGCACCCCCCTAATCCATCACCAGAGATACAGAGGGGCTCTACAGCCTGCACCTCCAGCCATACCTGCACCCCCTGATCCATCACCAGAGATACATAGGGGAGGGGAGGGGAGGAATGAGACAGACTTCTGAATATGTAGAGTGGGGGCAGATGCCTACTGAGGGTCTGTCCTTTGGCCAACCATGGAAGTAGTGACGTTACCTGAGCAATAGGCCCCTGTGGCGAGCGCACAATAATCCCCTTGCTTCCCTGCACCTGAGATCGGGGTCTAAGAAGATCAGAAGAAAGAAAATTCCCACCAGAATGGATATTGTATTTTGTATCACTGGACATTTGATTATTCTTTTTGTTTTTAAGCCTCAGCTGTGACCGCACTAGTTTCTGTTTGTAGCAACCGACCAATGTAAGAGAAAATAGGAAGTGAGCAATCACATGGTTAAATGAGGATGATATCAGAAGAACGTGTAAATGGCGTCACATATAATGTCTATAACTTCCTTACATCACATCAATAAGACAAGGGGTGGAGTGTAACCGGATGGGTGTAATGAGAAGGAATGTATTATTGTAATGTCTTGTGTATATGTGTATATATATTTATTCGTATGGCTATGTGTGTAGAAGTCATTGTAGTTGTGTGTGTGTGTATGTATACTGTCACACCTATGTCAGCTGTCCGGCCATATACCTGCACAATAGTGTGGACATTGGAGGATACAGTTGTTTGTTGCTATTGTTCTATGGCTGACAGAACCTTGTAGCTGTAGTTGTGAGACTGGGTCCCCATTGTGCTTGGTAAATATGTACAAGGCCGGAGAAACATCAGATAACTTCCATCCATGGTGATCAGTGGTCTACACAGACATAGAAGCCCATCACCCCCCACCCAAACTTACTATACAGGTCGGGGGTATGTAGCTTCTAGTCAGTCCCAGCTGGGACCATGGATGGAAGGTGCCCAGCACCCTGGTGGTCATCGAGGGGAATGGGTGTATATTAGTGTATAATGTACAATGGGGCTCCCCATCTCATTGTGGAAGGAACATCTCTGCATCTGTCCCATCTGTAACTACAGCTAAGTATTGTTTTCTGTAATAAATCTCTTATTTTTCTATAAATCTGTGTGGTTATAGCCTTCTGCCACTATTCTCCAAAGTAACCGGTTACAGGGGGCAACTAGTCAGCCACAACATTTGGGGGAATCCACAGCAACAGCCCACTCAGGGAGTAACACCCCCCCCCCCCCCACCACCACCACTCAGGGAGTAACACACCCCCCCCCCACCACCACCACTCAGGGAGTAACACACACCCCACCACCACTCAGGGAGTAACACACCCCCCACCACCACTCAGGGAGTAACACACACCCCACCACCACTCAGGGAGTAACACACACCCCACCACCACTCAGGGAGTAACACACCCCCCACCACCACTCAGGGAGTAACACACACCCCACCACCACTCAGGGAGTAACACACCCCCCACCACCACTCAGGGAGTAACACACACCCCACCACCACTCAGGGAGTAACACACCCCCCACCACCACTCAGGGAGTAACACACCCCCCCACCACCACTCAGGGAGTAACACACCCCACCACCACTCAGGGAGTAACACACACCCCACCACCACTCAGGGAGTAACACACACCCCACCACCACTCAGGGAGTAACACCCCCCCCCCCCACCACTCAGGGAGTAACACCCCCCCCCCCCCCCACCACTCAGGGAGTAACACACACCCCCCACCACCACTCAGGGAGTAACACCCCCCCCCCCCACCACCACTCAGGGAGTAACACCCCCCACCACCACTCAGGGAGTAACACACCCCACCACCACTCAGGGAGTAACACACACCCCACCACCACTCAGGGAGTAACACACACCCCACCACCACTCAGGGAGTAACACCCCCCCCCCCACCACTCAGGGAGTAACACACACACCCCACCACCACTCAGGGAGTAACACCCCCCCCCCACCACCACTCAGGGAGTAACACACACCCCACCACCACTCAGGGAGTAACACACCCCCCACCACCACTCAGGGGGCCACACACACCCCACCACCACTCAGGGAGTAACACCCCCCACCACCACTCAGGGAGTAACACACACCCCACCACCACTCAGGGAGTAACACACCCCCCCACCACCACTCAGGGAGTAACACACCCCCCACCACCACTCAGGGAGTAACACACCCCCCACCACCACTCAGGGAGTAACACACCCCCCACCACCACTCAGGGAGTAACACACACCCCACCACCACTCAGGGAGTAACACCCCCCACCACCACTCAGGGAGTAACACACACCCCACCACCACTCAGGGAGTAACACACCCCCCCACCACCACTCAGGGAGTAACACACCCCCCACCACCACTCAGGGAGTAACACACCCCCCACCACCACTCAGGGAGTAACACACCCCCCACCACCACTCAGGGAGTAACACACCCCCCACCACCACCCAGGGGGCCACACACACACCACCACCACTCAGGGAGTAACACACACCCCACCACCACTCAGGGAGTAACACCCCCCCCACCACCACCCAGGGGGCCACACACACACACACCACCACCCACCTGCTGTCTTTCCAGTTTCTTTGCCAATTTCTTCTGTGCTGCCGGATCGTCCACAAGGACATGTTCAGGAAGACGCTTCACTGCAGAGACATCCACAGAATCACAGGAGAGACAGAGGAAGAGACCACAGAGGGCGGGAGAGACAGAGGAAGAGACCACAGAGTCACAGGAGAGACAGAGGAAGAGACCACAGAGTCACAGGAGAGACAGAGGAAGAGACCACAGAGGGCGGGAGAGACAGAGGAAGAGACCACAGAGTCACAGGAGAGACAGAGGAAGAGACCACAGAGTCACAGGAGAGACAGAGGAAGAGACCACAGAGTCACAGGAGAGACAGAGGAAGAGACCACAGAGGGCGGGAGAGACAGAGGAAGAGACCACAGAGTCACAGGAGAGACAGAGGAAGAGACCACAGAGTCACAGGAGAGACAGAGGAAGAGACCACAGAGTCACAGGAGAGACAGAGGAAGAGACCACAGAGGGCGGGAGAGACAGAGGAAGAGACCACAGAGTCACAGGAGAGACAGAGGAAGAGACCACAGAGTCACAGGAGAGACAGAGGAAGAGACCACAGAGTCACAGGAGAGACAGAGGAAGAGACCACAGAGTCACAGGATAGACAGAGGAAGAGACCACAGAGTCACAGGAGAGACAGAGGAAGAGACCACAGAGTCACAGGAGAGACAGAGGAAGAGACCACAGAGTCACAGGAGAGACAGAGGAAGAGACCACAGGGTAGGGCTGGGCGATATTGACCTAAATCAATATCGCGGTTTATCGCACATGTAGCCGCGGTAACGATAATTCAACGATAATTATGACACGCCCCTTTTTGCAAACCACACCCACTTGCCGTGCCAAACTGACGACATTTTGATTAAAAAAAGTAAAAAAGAACTCACTGAGCAGCAACCCGTGGTTAGTCTATTATCATTATTATTAGTCATTATTAGGGGACCTGGACATGTATATACAGGTATACAGCCTCTACAGGATGTGTATACACAGGGGGTCACATAGGGATTGTTGTTTATGACTATAAAGGGGTGGGAGGGGGGGGGGTGGCTAGGGGTGTATTACTATACAGGAGGTACATAGGGATGGAGGTACGGGTCTATACATGGGAGTGCATATGGATAGAGATGTATGACTATACAGGGGGGGATAGGGGATGTATGACTATACAGGGGGGGATAGGGGATGTATGACTATACAGGGGGGGATAGGGGATGTATGACTATACAGGGGGGGATAGGGGATGTATGACTATACAGGGGGGGATAGGGGATGTATGACTATACAGGGGGGGGGATAGGGGATGTATGACTATACAGGGGGGGATAGGGGATGTATGACTATACAGGGGGGGGATAGGGGATGTATGACTATACAGGGGGGGATAGGGGATGTATGACTATACAGGGGGGGATAGGGGATGTATGACTATACAGGGGGGGATAGGGGATGTATGACTATACAGGGGGGGATAGGGGATGTATGACTATACAGGGGGGGGGATAGGGGATGTATGACTATACAGGGGGGGATAGGGGATGTATGACTATACAGGGGGGGATAGGGGATGTATGACTATACAGGGGGGGATAGGGGATGTATGACTCTACAGGGGGGGATAGGGGATGTATGACTCTACAGGGGGGGATAGGGGATGTATGACTATACAGGGGGGGATAGGGGATGTATGACTATACAGGGGGGGCACATAGGGATAGGGATGTATGACTATACAGGGGGGGATAGGGGATGTATGACTATACAGGGGGGGATAGGGGATGTATGACTCTACAGGGGGGGATAGGGGATGTATGACTCTACAGGGGGGGATAGGGGATGTATGACTATACAGGGGGGGATAGGGGATGTATGACTATACAGGGGGGGAGAGGGGATGTATGACTATACAGGGGGGGATAGGGGATGTATGACTATACAGGGGGGGATAGGGGATGTATGACTATACAGGGGGGGATAGGGGATGTATGACTATACAGGGGGGATAGGGGATGTATGACTATACAGGGGGGGCATATGGATAGAGATGTATGACTATACAGGGGGGGATAGGGATAGGGGTGTATGACTATACAGGGGGGGCATATGGATAGAGATGTATGACTATACAGGGGGGGATAGGGATAGGGGATGTATGACTATACAGGGGGGGCATATGGATAGAGATGTATGACTATACAGGGGGGGCATATGGATAGAGATGTATGACTATACAGGGGGGGCATATGGATAGAGATGTATGACTATACAGGGGGGGATAGGGGATGTATGACTATACAGGGGGGGATAGGGGATGTATGACTATACAGGGGGGGATAGGGGATGTATGACTATACAGGGGGGGATAGGGGATGTATGACTATACAGGGGGGGATAGGGGATGTATGACTATACAGGGGGGGATAGGGGATGTATGACTATACAGGGGGGGATAGGGGATGTATGACTATACAGGGGGGGATAGGGGATGTATGACTATACAGGGGGGGCATATGGATAGAGATGTATGACTATACAGGGGGGATAGGGGTGTATGACTATACAGGGGGGGCATATGGATAGAGATGTATGACTATACAGGGGGGATAGGGATAGGGGTGTATGACTATACAGGGGGGGCATAGGGATAGGGGTGTATGACTATACAGGGGGGGATAGGGGATGTATGACTATACAGGGGGGGCACATAGGGATAGGGATGTATGACTATACAGGGGGGGATAGGGGATGTATGACTATACAGGGGGGGCATATGGATAGAGATGTATGACTATACAGGGGGGGCATATGGATAGAGATGTATGACTATACAGGGGGGATAGGGGATGTATGACTATACAGGGGGGGCATATGGATAGAGATGTATGACTATACAGGGGGGGCATATGGATAGAGATGTATGACTATACAGGGGGGATAGGGGTGTATGACTATACAGGGGGGGCATATGGATAGAGATGTATGACTATACAGGGGGGGCATATGGATAGAGATGTATGACTATACAGGGGGGGCATATGGATAGAGATGTATGACTATACAGGGGGGATAGGGGTGTATGACTATACAGGGGGGGCATATGGATAGAGATGTATGACTATACAGGGGGGATAGGGATAGGGGTGTATGACTATACAGGGGGGGCATAGGGATAGGGGTGTATGACTATACAGGGGGGGGCACATAGGGATAGGGGTGTATGATTATACAGGGGGGGTGGATTGGGGTGTATGACTATACAGTGGGGGACGGATTGGGGTGTATGACTATACAGGGGGGGACGGATTGGGGTGTATGACTATACAGTGGGGGACGGATTGGGGTGTATGACTATACAGGGGGGGACGGATTGGGGTGTATGACTATACAGGGGGGGACGGATTGGGGTGTATGACTATACAGGGGGGGACGGATTGGGGTGTATGACTATACAGGGGGGGACGGATTGGGGTGTATGACTATACAGTGGGGGACGGATTGGGGTGTATGACTATACGGGGGGGACGGATTGGGATGTATGACTATACAGGGGGGGACGGATTGGGGTGTATGACTATACGGGGGGGGGCACATAGGGATAGGGGTGTATGACTATACAGGGGGGATAGGGATAGGGGTGTATGACTATACAGGGGGGGGCACATAGGGATAGGGGTGTATGACTATACAGTGGGGGACGGATTGGGGTGTATGACTATATAGGGGGGGACGGATTGGGGTGTATGACTATATAGGGGGGGACGGATTGGGGTGTATGACTATATAGGGGTGTATTACTGTACAAGGAGCACAGGGAGGTGTATGCTGGGACCTGTAGTCCCCTCAGTACAGGGCTGTAACATAGGAGGAATAATGGGCTGCAGCAGGCAGGATGCCACACACAGCAATGTCTCCTATAAGTTATCCTGCCTGCTGCAGCCCATTATTCCTCCTATGTTACAGTCCTGTACTGTACTACAGGAAAGCCGCCGCCAAGTGCTGCTGTGACATGGCCGCGTCCCTGCACACACAGGACAACATGTGCAGCGCTCGCCGGCCGGGTGTGTGTGTGTGTGTGTGTGTCCCGGACCAGTCCGATTCGATCGCCCCCACACCCGGCCGGCGCGGCCATGTCACAGCAGCACTTGGCGGCGGCTTTCCTGTAGTCCCCTCAGTGTGCAGGGACGCCGGACCGGACGGGTGGTGGGCGCTTTGGCAGGACAGGTGCGGTGGGACGGAGCCTCGGACCGGACGGGTGGGTAGGGCGGACAGGTGTGCGGACCGGACGGGCGGTCGCTTGGGGAGGGGGAGGGGGAGGGGGAAGGGGGGAGCATTCTCACCTGGACCCTGCTGCTGCTCCTCCACCTCCCGCTGACACCAGCGCTAGTGCCGGGCCGCTCGTGTGTGTGCGGGGGGCACTGACAGGACGGGCGCAGGGACACAGAAATACAAAAATACCGCAAATACCGTCCTGGCCAAGTTGAAGTCGGTTAACCGACGCCAGTGACGGTATCGGTATTTTTGCGGTATACCGCCCAGCCCTACCACAGGGTCACAGGAGAGACAGAGGAAGAGACCACAGAGTCACAGGAGAGACAGAGGAAGAGACCACAGGGTCACAGGAGAGACAGAGGAAGAGACCACAGGGTCACAGGAGAGACAGAGGAAGAGACCACAGGGTCACAGGAGAGACAGAGGAAGAGACCACAGAGTCACAGGAGAGACAGAGGAAGAGACCACAGAGTCACAGGAGAGACAGAGAAAGAGACCACAGAGTCACAGGAGAGACAGAGGAAGAGACCACAGAGTCACAGGAGAGACAGAGGAAGAGACCACAGAGTCACAGGAGAGACAGAGAAAGAGACCACAGAGTCACAGGAGAGACAGAGGAAGAGACCACAGAGTCACAGGAGAGACAGAGGAAGAGACCACAGAGTCACAGGAGAGACAGAGGAAGAGACCACAGAGTCACAGGAGAGACAGAGAAAGAGACCACAGAGTCACAGGAGAGACAGAGGAAGAGACCACAGAGTCACAGGAGAGACAGAGGAAGAGACCACAGAGTCACAGGAGAGACAGAGGAAGAGACCACAGAGTCACAGGAGAGACAGAGGAAGAGACCACAGAGTCACAGGAGAGACAGAGGAAGAGACCACAGAGTCACAGGAGAGACAGAGGAAGAGACCACAGAGTCACAGGAGAGACAGAGAAAGAGACCACAGAGTCACAGGAGAGACAGAGGAAGAGACCACAGAGTCACAGGAGAGACAGAGGAAGAGACCACAGAGTCACAGGAGAGACAGAGAAAGAGACCACAGAGTCACAGGAGAGACAGAGGAAGAGACCACAGAGTCACAGGAGAGACAGAGGAAGAGACCACAGAGTCACAGGAGAGACAGAGAAAGAGACCACAGAGTCACAGGAGAGACAGAGGAAGAGACCACAGAGTCACAGGAGAGACAGAGGAAGAGACCACAGAGTCACAGGAGAGACAGAGGAAGAGACCACAGAGTCACAGGAGAGACAGAGGAAGAGACCACAGAGGGCGGGAGAACTGTGACTGTCTCTCACCTGTCTGGCTTTCAGGAGGAGGGGCTTTCAACTTAGTGGTAGCTGGTCCCGCCCCTGGCTCCGCCTTCTTGCTCTGTTTCTGGGCTCGCTCCGCCTCCTGTTTGGCTCTTCTCTCTGCCCGCAGCTCTGCCTTGCTCTTCCCTGCAGTTGGCTGCTCCGCAGGGGGCGGGGCCACAGGAGGGGTAACTGAGGGTGGACAGGGGTCCACTGCAACAACAAGGACATTGCTGAGAACTGTGCCGACCTCCTGACTACCGACAACCGCTCCCATACCTCAGGTAACTTATTATACCGCAAGGTGTACGGACATCAGAACCCCTCCCCCCAGGATACATATATACTGCCTGCCCCCCCGGGATACATATATACTGCCCCCTCCCCCCCAGGATACATATATACTGCCCCCGCCCCCCCAGGATACATATATACTGCCCCCGCCCCCCCAGGATACATATATACTGCCCCTCCCCCCCCGTATACATATATACTGCCCCCGCCCCCCCAGTATACATATATACTGCCCCCGCCCCCCCAGGATACATATATACTGCCCCCGCCCCCCCAGTATACATATATACTGCCTGCCCCCCCAGGATACATATATACTGCCCCCTCTCCCCCAGGATACATATATACTGCCCCCTCTCCCCCAGGATACATATATACTGCCCCCTCTCCCCCAGGATACATATATACTGCCCCCTCTCCCCCAGGATACATATATACTGCCCCCGCCCCCCCCAGGATACATATATACTGCCTGCCCCCCCGGGATACATATATACTGCCTGCCCCCCCGGGATACATATATACTGCCCCCTCCCCCCCCAGAATACATATATACTGCCTGCCCCCCCAGGATACATATATAGTGCCTGCCCCCCCAGGATACATATATACTGCCCCTACCCCCAATATACATATATACTGCCCCCGCCCCCCCCAGGATACATATATACTGCCCCCTCCCCCCCAGGATACATATATACTGCCCCCGCCCCCCCAGTATACATATATACTGCCCCTCCCCCCCAGGATACATATATACTGCCCCTCCCCCCCAGGATACATATATACTGCCCCCGCCCCCCCAGGATACATATATACTGCCCCTCCCCCCCAGTATACATATATACTGCCCCCACCCCCCCAGGATACATATATACTGCCTGCCCCCCCAGGATACATATATACTGCCCCTCCCCCCCAGTATACATATATACTGCCCCTCCCCCCCAGGATACATATATACTGCCCCTCCCCCCCAGGATACATATATACTGCCCCCGCCCCCCCAGGATACATATATACTGCCCCCGCCCCCCCCAGGATACATATATACTGCCCCCACCCCCCCAGGATACATATATACTGCCCCTCCCCCCCAGTATACATATATACTGCCCCCGCCCCCCCAGGATACATATATACTGCCCCCTCCCCCCCAGGATACATATATACTGCCCCTCCCCCCCAGTATACATATATACTGCCCCCGCCCCCCCCAGGAAACATATATACTGCCCCCGCCCCCCCAGGATACATATATACTGCCCCCTCCCCCCCAGGATACATATATACTGCCCCCGCCCCCCCAGGATACATATATACTGCCTGCCCCCCCAGGATACATATATACTGCCCCCTCTCCCCCAGGATACATATATACTGCCCCCGCCCCCCAGGATACATATA
The DNA here is from genome assembly GCF_027789765.1 of Dendropsophus ebraccatus. Classification (NCBI taxonomy): domain Eukaryota; kingdom Metazoa; phylum Chordata; class Amphibia; order Anura; family Hylidae; genus Dendropsophus; species Dendropsophus ebraccatus. Next base: position 152,453,122 of record NC_091459.1, on the reverse strand, counting down.
TACTGCCCCCTCTCCCCCAGGATACATATATACTGCCCCCTCTCCCCCAGGATACATATATACTGCCCCCGCCCCCCCAGGATACATATATACTGCCCCCTCTCCCCCAGGATACATATATACTGCCCCCGCCCCCCCGGTATACATATATACTGCCCCCGCCCCCCCAGGATACATATATACTGCCCCCGCCCCCCCCAGGATACATATATACTGCCCCCGCCCCCCCAGGATACATATATACTGCCCGCCCCTCTCCTCACCCCTCTGGGGGGCGCTCTCCTGACCCCCTACACTCGGGGTCACCACTACTGCAGGCGGCTTCTCTTTGCTCTTCTTCTGCAGCTTCTTCTCCTTCCGCAGCCGCAGTTTCTCCTCCTTGGAGAGTTCCTGCCCCTTCACCTAGACATAGAGCAAAACAAAGTCACCGGGGGGGGGGGGGGCAGGGCTAGGAGTGGGCATGGGGGAGGAGCCTGGGGCAGGACTAGGAGCCTGGGGCAGGACTAGGAGCCTGGGGCAGGACTAGGAGCCTGGGGCAGGGCTAGGAGCCTGGGGCAGGGCTAGGAGCCTGGGGCAGGACTAGGAGCCTGGGGCAGGACTAGGAGCCTGGGGCAGGACTAGGAGCCTGGGGCAGGACTAAGAGCCTGGGGCAGGGCTAGGAGCCTGGGGCAGGACTAGGAGCCTGGGGCAGGACTAAGAGCCTGGGGCAGGGCTAGGAGCCTGGGGCAGGTCAGGGTCAGGTGCGGGGGAAGGAGCCTGGGGTGGGGCTAGGAGCGAAGGAAGGGGCTAGGAGCATGGGGTGGGGCTAAGAGCATGGGGTGGGGCTAAGAGCATGGGGTGGGGCTAAGAGCATGGGGTGGGGCTAGGAACCCACCTTCCCCAGTGCAGGATCCATCTTCTGCTTCTCTCCTGTACAAGATAAGGAGGGAAATCACCATCAGCTTCTATCACATAGAGACAACAACCCCATCATACTGATATATGGCCGACTAGTGATGTCACTGCTGTATGTGTATATATGTATACACTGTATAATAGATAGGAGGAGGAGATGTCACTGCTGTATATATATATATACTGTATAATAGATAGGAGGAGGAGATGTCACTGCTGTATATATATATATATATATATATATATATACTGTATAATAGATAGGAGGAGGAGATGTCACTGCTGTATATATATATATATATACTGTATAATAGATAGGAGGAGGAGATGTCACTGCTGTATATATATATATATATATATACTGTATAATAGATAGGAGGAGGTGATGTCACTGCTGTATATATATATACTGTATAATAGATAGGAGGAGGTGATGTCACTGCTGTATATATATATACTGTATAATAGATAGGAGGAGGAGATGTCACTGCTGTATATATATATACTGTATAATAGATAGGAGGAGGAGATGTCACTGCTGTATATATATATACTGTATAATAGATAGGAGGAGGTGACGTCACTGCTGTATATATATATACTGTATAATAGATAGGAGGAGGTGACGTCACTGCTGTATATATATATACTGTATAATAGATAGGAGGAGGTGATGTCACTGCTGTATATATATATATATACTGTATAATAGATAGGAGGAGGTGATGTCACTGCTGTATATATATATATACTGTATAATAGATAGGAGGAGGAGATGTCACTGCTGTATATATATATATATATACTGTATAATAGATAGGAGGAGGAGATGTCACTGCTGTATATATATATATATACTGTATAATAGATAGGAGGAGGAGATGTCACTGCTGTATATATATATATATATATATACTGTATAATAGATAGGAGGAGGTGATGTCACTGCTGTATATATATATACTGTATAATAGATAGGAGGAGGTGATGTCACTGCTGTATATATATATACTGTATAATAGATAGGAGGGGGTGACGTCACTGCTGTATATATATATACTGTATAATAGATAGGAGGAGGTGATGTCACTGCTGTATATATATATATACTGTATAATAGATAGGAGGAGGTGATGTCACTGCTGTATATATATATACTGTATAATAGATAGGAGGAGGTGATGTCACTGCTGTATATATATATATACTGTATAATAGATAGGAGGAGGAGATGTCACTGCTGTATATATATATATATACTGTATAATAGATAGGAGGAGATGTCACTGCTGTATATATATATATATATATATATATACTGTATAATAGATAGGAGGAGGAGATGTCACTGCTGTATATATATATATATATACTGTATAATAGATAGGAGGAGGAGATGTCACTGCTGTATATATATATATATACTGTATAATAGATAGGAGGAGGAGATGTCACTGCTGTATATATATACTGTATAATAGATAGGAGGAGGTGATGTCACTGCTGTATATATATATATATATATATATATATATATATATATATATACTGTATAATAGATAGGAGGAGGAGATGTCACTGCTGTATATATATATATATATATATATATATATATATATATATATATATACTGTATAATAGATAGGAGGAGGTGATGTCACTGCTGTATATATATATATATATACTGTATAATAGATAGGAGGAGGTGATGTCACTGCTGTATATATATATACTGTATAATAGATAGGAGGAGGAGATGTCACTGCTGTATATATATATATATACTGTATAATAGATAGGAGGAGGTGATGTCACTGCTGTATATATATATACTGTATAATAGATAGGAGGAGGAGATGTCACTGCTGTATATATATATATATATACTGTATAATAGATAGGAGGAGGTGATGTCACTGCTGTATATATATATACTGTATAATAGATAGGAGGAGGAGATGTCACTGCTGTATATATATATATATACTGTATAATAGATAGGAGGAGGTGATGTCACTGCTGTATATATATATATACTGTATAATAGATAGGAGGAGGTGATGTCACTGCTGTATATATATATATATACTGTATAATAGATAGGAGGAGGTGATGTCACTGCTGTATATATATATATATATATACTGTATAATAGATAGGAGGAGGTGATGTCACTGCTGTATATATATATATATATATATACTGTATAATAGATAGGAGGAGGTGATGTCACTGCTGTATATATATATATATATACTGTATAATAGATAGGAGGAGGAGATGTCACTGCTGTATATATATATATATACTGTATAATAGATAGGAGGAGGAGATGTCACTGCTGTATATATATACTGTATAATAGATAGGAGGAGGTGATGTCACTGCTGTATATATATATATATATATATATATATATATATATATATATATATATATATATACTGTATAATAGATAGGAGGAGGAGATGTCACTGCTGTATATATATATATATATATATATATATATATATATATATATATATATATACTGTATAATAGATAGGAGGAGGTGATGTCACTGCTGTATATATATATATATATACTGTATAATAGATAGGAGGAGGTGATGTCACTGCTGTATATATATATACTGTATAATAGATAGGAGGAGGAGATGTCACTGCTGTATATATATATATATACTGTATAATAGATAGGAGGAGGTGATGTCACTGCTGTATATATATATACTGTATAATAGATAGGAGGAGGAGATGTCACTGCTGTATATATATATATATATACTGTATAATAGATAGGAGGAGGTGATGTCACTGCTGTATATATATATACTGTATAATAGATAGGAGGAGGAGATGTCACTGCTGTATATATATATATATACTGTATAATAGATAGGAGGAGGTGATGTCACTGCTGTATATATATATATACTGTATAATAGATAGGAGGAGGTGATGTCACTGCTGTATATATATATATATACTGTATAATAGATAGGAGGAGGTGATGTCACTGCTGTATATATATATATACACTGTATAATAGATAGGAGGAGGTGATGTCACTGCTGTATATATATATATATATACTGTATAATAGATAGGAGGAGGAGATGTCACTGCTGTATATATATATATATATATATATATATATATATATATATACTGTATAATAGATAGGAGGAGCTGTCACTGCTCTATATATATATATATACTGTATAATAGATAGGAGGAGGAGATGTCACTGCTGTATATATATATACTGTATAATAGATAGGAGGAGGAGATGTCACTGCTGTATATATATATATACTGTATAATAGATAGGAGGAGGAGATGTCACTGCTGTATATATATATACTGTATAATAGATAGGAGGAGGAGATGTCACTGCTGTATATATATATACTGTATAATAGATAGGAGGAGGAGATGTCACTGCTGTATATATATATATATATACTGTATAATAGATAGGAGGAGGAGATGTCACTGCTGTATATATATATACTGTATAATAGATAGGAGGAGGAGATGTCACTGCTGTATATATATATACTGTATAATAGATAGGAGGAGGTGATGTCACTGCTGTATATATATATACTGTATAATAGATAGGAGGAGGAGATGTCACTGCTGTATATATATATATATATACTGTATAATAGATAGGAGGAGGAGATGTCACTGCTGTATATATATATATATATACTGTATAATAGATAGGAGGAGGTGATGTCACTGCTGTATATATATATATATATATACTGTATAATAGATAGGAGGAGGTGATGTCACTGCTGTATATATATATACTGTATAATAGATAGGAGGAGGAGATGTCACTGCTGTATATATATATATACTGTATAATAGATAGGAGGAGGTGATGTCACTGCTGTATATATATATATATATATATATATATATATACTGTATAATAGATAGGAGGAGGTGATGTCACTGCTGTATATATATATATACTGTATAATAGATAGGAGGAGGAGATGTCACTGCTGTATATATATATATACTGTATAATAGATAGGAGGAGGAGATGTCACTGCTGTATATATATATACACTGTATAATAGATAGGAGGAGGAGATGTCACTGCTGTATATATATATACTGTATAATAGATAGGAGGAGGTGATGTCACTGCTGTATATATATATACTGTATAATAGATAGGAGGAGGTGATGTCACTGCTGTATATATATATATATATACTGTATAATAGATAGGAGGGGGAGATGTCACTGCTGTATATATATATATATATATATATATATATATATATATATATATATATATACTGTATAATAGATAGGAGGAGGTGATGTCACTGCTGTATATATATATATATATACTGTATAATAGATAGGAGGAGGTGATGTCACTGCTGTATATATATATATATATACTGTATAATAGATAGGAGGAGGAGATGTCACTGCTGTATATATATATATATATATATATATATATATATATACTGTATAATAGATAGGAGGAGGTGATGTCACTGCTGTATATATATATATATATATACTGTATAATAGATAGGAGGAGGTGATGTCACTGCTGTATATATATATACTGTATAATAGATAGGAGGAGGAGATGTCACTGCTGTATATATATATATATACTGTATAATAGATAGGAGGAGGTGATGTCACTGCTGTATATATATATACTGTATAATAGATAGGAGGAGGAGATGTCACTGCTGTATATATATATATATATACTGTATAATAGATAGGAGGAGGTGATGTCACTGCTGTATATATATATACTGTATAATAGATAGGAGGAGGAGATGTCACTGCTGTATATATATATATATACTGTATAATAGATAGGAGGAGGTGATGTCACTGCTGTATATATATATATACTGTATAATAGATAGGAGGAGGTGATGTCACTGCTGTATATATATATATATACTGTATAATAGATAGGAGGAGGTGATGTCACTGCTGTATATATATATATACACTGTATAATAGATAGGAGGAGGTGATGTCACTGCTGTATATATATATATATATACTGTATAATAGATAGGAGGAGGAGATGTCACTGCTGTATATATATATATATATATATATATATATATATATATATATACTGTATAATAGATAGGAGGAGATGTCACTGCTGTATATATATATATATACTGTATAATAGATAGGAGGAGGAGATGTCACTGCTGTATATATATATACTGTATAATAGATAGGAGGAGGAGATGTCACTGCTGTATATATATATATACTGTATAATAGATAGGAGGAGGAGATGTCACTGCTGTATATATATATACTGTATAATAGATAGGAGGAGGAGATGTCACTGCTGTATATATATATACTGTATAATAGATAGGAGGAGGAGATGTCACTGCTGTATATATATATATATATACTGTATAATAGATAGGAGGAGGAGATGTCACTGCTGTATATATATATACTGTATAATAGATAGGAGGAGGAGATGTCACTGCTGTATATATATATACTGTATAATAGATAGGAGGAGGAGATGTCACTGCTGTATATATATATACTGTATAATAGATAGGAGGAGGAGATGTCACTGCTGTATATATATATATATATACTGTATAATAGATAGGAGGAGGAGATGTCACTGCTGTATATATATATATATATACTGTATAATAGATAGGAGGAGGTGATGTCACTGCTGTATATATATATATATATATACTGTATAATAGATAGGAGGAGGTGATGTCACTGCTGTATATATATATACTGTATAATAGATAGGAGGAGGTGATGTCACTGCTGTATATATATATATATATACTGTATAATAGATAGGAGGAGGTGATGTCACTGCTGTATATATATATATATATATATATATATATATACTGTATAATAGATAGGAGGAGGTGATGTCACTGCTGTATATATATATATACTGTATAATAGATAGGAGGAGGAGATGTCACTGCTGTATATATATATATACTGTATAATAGATAGGAGGAGGAGATGTCACTGCTGTATATATATATACACTGTATAATAGATAGGAGGAGGAGATGTCACTGCTGTATATATATATACTGTATAATAGATAGGAGGAGGTGATGTCACTGCTGTATATATATATACTGTATAATAGATAGGAGGAGGTGATGTCACTGCTGTATATATATATACTATATAATATGTAGGAGGAGGTGATGTCACTGCTGTATATATATATATATACTGTATAATAGATAGGAGGAGGAGATGTCACTGCTGTATATATATATATATATATATACACTGTATAATAGATAGGAGGAGGAGATGTCACTGCTGTATATATATATATATATATATACTGTATAATAGATAGGAGGAGGTGATGTCACTGCTGTATATATATATATATATACTGTATAATAGATAGGAGGAGGAGATGTCACTGCTGTATATATATATACTGTATAATAGATAGGAGGAGGTGATGTCACTGCTGTATATATATATATATACTGTATAATAGATAGGAGGAGGAGATGTCACTGCTGTATATATATATACTGTATAATAGATAGGAGGAGGTGATGTCACTGCTGTATATATATACTGTATAATAGATAGGAGGAGGTGATGTCACTGCTGTATATATATATATATATACTGTATAATAGATAGGAGGAGGTGATGTCACTGCTGTATATATATATATATACTGTATAATAGATAGGAGGAGATGTCACTGCTGTATATATATATATATATATACTGTATAATAGATAGGAGGAGGTGATGTCACTGCTGTATATATATACTGTATAATAGATAGGAGGAGGTGATGTCACTGCTGTATATATATATATATATACTGTATAATAGATAGGAGGAGGTGATGTCACTGCTGTATATATATATATATATACTGTATAATAGATAGGAGGAGGTGATGTCACTGCTGTATATATATATATACTGTATAATAGATAGGAGGAGGTGATGTCACTGCTGTATATATATATATATACTGTATAATAGATAGGAGGAGGAGATGTCACTGCTGTATATATATATATATACTGTATAATAGATAGGAGGAGGTGATGTCACTGCTGTATATATATATATGTACTGTATAATAGATAGGAGGAGGTGATGTCACTGCTGTATATATATATATACTGTATAATAGATAGGAGGAGGTGATGTCACTGCTGTATATATATATACTGTATAATATGTAGGAGGAGGAGATGTCACTGCTGTATATATATATATATACTGTATAATAGATAGGAGGAGGTGATGTCACTGCTGTATATATATATACTGTATAATAGATAGGAGGAGGTGATGTCACTGCTGTATATATATATACTGTATAATAGATAGGAGGAGGTGATGTCACTGCTGTATATATATATATATATATATATATATATATATATACTGTATAATAGATAGGAGGAGGTGATGTCACTGCTGTATATATATATATATACTGTATAATAGATAGGAGGAGGTGATGTCACTGCTGTATATATATATATATATACTGTATAATAGATAGGAGGAGGTGACGTCACTGCTGTATATATATATATACTGTATAATAGATAGGAGGAGGTGATGTCACTGCTGTATATATATATACTGTATAATAGGTAGGAGGAGGTGATGTCACTGCTGTATATATATATACTGTATAATAGGTAGGAGGAGGTGATGTCACTGCTGTATATATATACTGTATAATAGATAGGAGGAGGTGATGTCACTGCTGTATATATATATATACTGTATAATAGGAGGAGGTGATGTCACTGCTGTATATATATATACTGTATAATAGATAGGAGGAGGAGAGGTCACTGCTGTATATATATATATATATATATATATATATATACTGTATAATAGATAGGAGGAGGTGATGTCACTGCTGTATATATATATATATATACTGTATAATAGATAGGAGGAGGAGATGTCACTGCTGTATATATATATACTGTATAATAGATAGGAGGAGGTGATGTCACTGCTGTATATATATATATACTGTATAATAGATAGGAGGAGGAGATGTCACTGCTGTATATATATATATACTGTATAATAGATAGGAGGAGGTGATGTCACTGCTGTATATATATATATATATACTGTATAATAGATAGGAGGAGGTGATGTCACTGCTGTATATATATATACTGTATAATAGATAGGAGGAGGAGATGTCACTGCTGTATATATATATATACTGTATAATAGATAGGAGGAGGTGATGTCACTGCTGTATATATATATATGTACTGTATAATAGATAGGAGGAGGTGATGTCACTGCTGTATATATATATATATATACTGTATAATAGATAGGAGGAGGTGATGTCACTGCTGTATATATATATACTGTATAATAGATAGGAGGAGGTGACGTCACTGCTGTATATATATATATACTGTATAATAGATAGGAGGAGGTGATGTCACTGCTGTATATATATATACTGTATAATAGATAGGAGGAGGTGATGTCACTGCTGTATATATATATATACTGTATAATAGATAGGAGGAGGTGATGTCACTGCTGTATATATATATATATACTGTATAATAGATAGGAGGAGGAGATGTCACTGCTGTATATATATATATATACTGTATAATAGATAGGAGGAGGAGATGTCACTGCTGTATATATATATACACTGTATAATAGATAGGAGGAGGAGATGTCACTGCTGTATATATATATACTGTATAATAGATAGGAGGAGGTGATGTCACTGCTGTATATATATATATATACTGTATAATAGATAGGAGGAGGAGATGTCACTGCTGTATATATATATACACTGTATAATAGATAGGAGGAGGAGATGTCACTGCTGTATATATATATACTGTATAATAGATAGGAGGAGGTGATGTCACTGCTGTATATATATATATATATACTGTATAATAGATAGGAGGAGGTGATGTCACTGCTGTATATATATATACTGTATAATAGATAGGAGGAGGTGATGTCACTGCTGTATATATATATATACACTGTATAATAGATAGGAGGAGGTGATGTCACTGCTGTATATATATATATATATACTGTATAATAGATAGGAGGAGGAGATGTCACTGCTGTATATATATATATATACTGTATAATAGATAGGAGGAGGTGATGTCACTGCTGTATATATATATACTGTATAATAGATAGGAGGAGGTGATGTCACTGCTGTATATATATATACTGTATAATAAATAGGAGGAGGTGATGTCACTGCTGTATATATATATACTGTATAATAGATAGGAGGAGGAGATGTCACTGCTGTATATATATATACTGTATAATAGATAGGAGGAGGAGATGTCACTGCTGTATATATATATATATATATATATATATATATATACTGTATAATAGATAGGAGGAGGTGACGTCACTGCTGTATATATATATATATACTGTATAATAGATAGGAGGAGGTGATGTCACTGCTGTATATATATATATATATATATACTGTATAATAGATAGGAGGAGGAGATGTCACTGCTGTATATATATATATATATACTGTATAATAGATAGGAGGAGGTGACGTCACTGCTGTATATATATATATATACTGTATAATAGATAGGAGGAGGTGATGTCACTGCTGTATATATATATATACTGTATAATATGTAGGAGGAGATGTCACTGCTGTATATATATATATACTGTATAATAGATAGGAGGAGGTGATGTCACTGCTGTATATATATATACTGTATAATAGATAGGAGGAGGTGATGTCACTGCTGTATATATATATACTGTATAATAGATAGGAGGAGGTGATGTCACTGCTGTATATATATATACTGTATAATATGTAGGAGGAGATGTCACTGCTGTATATATATATATACTGTATAATAGATAGGAGGAGGTGATGTCACTGCTGTATATATATATACTGTATAATAGATAGGAGGAGGTGATGTCACTGCTGTATATATATATACTGTATAATAGATAGGAGGAGGTGATGTCACTGCTGTATATATATATATATATACTGTATAATAGATAGGAGGAGGTGATGTCACTGCTGTATATATATATACTGTATAATAGATAGGAGGAGGTGACGTCACTGCTGTATATATATACTGTATAATATGTAGGAGGAGGAGATGTCACTGCTGTATATATATATATACTGTATAATAGATAGGAGGAGGTGATGTCACTGCTGTATATATATATACTGTATAATAGATAGGAGGAGGTGATGTCACTGCTGTATATATATATATATACTGTATAATAGATAGGAGGAGGTGATGTCACTGCTGTATATATATATACTGTATAATAGATAGGAGGAGGTGACGTCACTGCTGTATATATATACTGTATAATATGTAGGAGGAGGAGATGTCACTGCTGTATATATATATATACTGTATAATAGATAGGAGGAGGTGATGTCACTGCTGTATATATATATACTGTATAATAGATAGGAGGAGGTGATGTCACTGCTGTATGTATATATATATACTGTATAATAGATAGGAGGAGGTGATGTCACTGCTGTATATATATATATATATACTGTATAATAGATAGGAGGAGGTGATGTCACTGCTGTATATATATATACTGTATAATAGATAGGAGGAGGTGATGTCACTGCTGTATATATATATATACTGTATAATAGATAGGAGGAGGAGATGTCACTGCTGTATATATATATATACTGTATAATAGATAGGAGGAGATGTCACTGCTGTATATATATATATATACTGTATAATAGATAGGAGGAGGTGATGTCACTGCTGTATATATATATACTGTATAATAGATAGGAGGAGGTGATGTCACTGCTGTATATATATATACTGTATAATAGATAGGAGGAGGTGATGTCACTGCTGTATATATATATACTGTATAATAGATAGGAGGAGGTGATGTCACTGCTGTATATATATATATACTGTATAATAGATAGGAGGAGATGTCACTGCTGTATATATATATATATACTGTATAATAGATAGGAGGAGGAGATGTCACTGCTGTATATATATATATATATACTGTATAATAGATAGGAGGAGGAGATGTCACTGCTGTATATATATATATATACTGTATAATAGATAGGAGGAGGTGATGTCACTGTTGTATATATATATATATATACACTGTATAATAGATAGGAGGAGGTGATGTCACTGCTGTATATATATATACTGTATAATAGATAGGAGGAGGAGATGTCACTGCTGTATATATATATATACTGTATAATAGATAGGAGGAGGTGATGTCACTGCTGTATATATATACTGTATAATATGTAGGAGGAGGTGATGTCACTGCTGTATATATATATACTGTATAATAGATAGGAGGAGGTGATGTCACTGCTGTATATATATATATATACTGTATAATAGATAGGAGGAGGTGATGTCACTGCTGTATATATATATATACTGTATAATAGATAGGAGGAGGAGATGTCACTGCTGTATATATATATATATACTGTATAATAGATAGGAGGAGGAGATGTCACTGCTGTATATATATATATACTGTATAATAGATAGGAGGAGGAGATGTCACTGCTGTATATATATATATATACTGTATAATAGATAGGAGGAGGTGATGTCACTGCTGTATATATATATACTGTATAATAGATAGGAGGAGGTGATGTCACTGCTGTATATATATATATATATACTGTATAATAGGAGGAGGTGATGTCACTGCTGTATATATATATATATATACTGTATAATAGATAGGAGGAGGAGATGTCACTGCTGTATATATATATACACTGTATAATAGATAGGAGGAGGTGATGTCACTGCTGTATATATATATACTGTATAATAGATAGGAGGGGGTGACGTCACTGCTGTATATATATATACTGTATAATAGATAGGAGGAGGTGATGTCACTGCTGTATATATATATATATACTGTATAATAGATAGGAGGAGGAGATGTCACTGCTGTATATATATATATATACTGTATAATAGATAGGAGGAGGTGATGTCACTGCTGTATATATATATATATATACTGTATAATAGATAGGAGGAGGAGATGTCACTGCTGTATATATATATATATATACTGTATAATAGATAGGAGGGGGTGACGTCACTGCTGTATATATATATACTGTATAATAGATAGGAGGAGGTGATGTCACTGCTGTATATATATATATACTGTATAATAAATAAAAGGAGGTGATGTCACTGCTGTATATATATATATGTACTGTATAATAGATAGGAGGAGGTGATGTCACTGCTGTATATATATATATATGTACTGTATAATAGATAGGAGGAGGTGATGTCACTGCTGTATATATATATACTGTATAATATGTAGGAGGAGGAGATGTCACTGCTGTATATATATATACTGTATAATAGATAGGAGGAGGAGATGTCACTGCTGTATATATATATACTGTATAATATGTAGGAGGAGATGTCACTGCTGTATATATATATATACTGTATAATAGATAGGAGGAGGTGATGTCACTGCTGTATATATATATACTGTATAATATGTAGGAGGAGATGTCACTGCTGTATATATATATATACTGTATAATAGATAGGAGGAGGAGATGTCACTGCTGTATATATATATATATATACTGTATAATAGATAGGAGGAGGAGATGTCACTGCTGTATATATATATATATATATATACTGTATAATAGATAGGAGGAGGTGATGTCACTGCTGTATATATATATATATATACTGTATAATAGGAGGAGGTGATGTCACTGCTGTATGTATATATATATATACTGTATAATAGGAGGAGGTGATGTCACTGCTGTATATATATATATATACTGTATAATAGATAGGAGGAGGTGATGTCACTGCTGTATATATATATACTGTATAATAGATAGGAGGAGGAGATGTCACTGCTGTATATATATATATATATACTGTATAATAGATAGGAGGAGGTGATGTCACTGCTGTATATATATATATACACTGTATAATAGATAGGAGGAGGAGATGTCACTGCTGTATATATATATACTGTATAATAGATAGGAGGAGGTGATGTCACTGCTGTATATATATATATACTGTATAATAGGAGGAGGTGATGTCACTGCTGTATATATATATATATATATACTGTATAATAGATAGGAGGAGGAGATGTCACTGCTGTATATATATATATATACTGTATAATAGATAGGAGGAGGTGATGTCACTGCTGTATATATATATATATACTGTATAATAGATAGGAGGAGGAGGTGATGTCACTGCTGTATATATATATATACTGTATAATAGATAGGAGGAGGTGATGTCACTGCTGTATATATATATATACTGTATAATATGTAGGAGGAGGAGATGTCACTGCTGTATATATATATACTGTATAATAGATAGGAGGAGGAGATGTCACTGCTGTATATATATATACTGTATAATAGATAGGAGGAGGTGATGTCACTGCTGTATATATATATACTGTATAATAGATAGGAGGAGGTGATGTCACTGCTGTATATATATATATATACTGTATAATAGATAGGAGGAGGAGATGTCACTGCTGTATATATATATATATACTGTATAATAGATAGGAGGAGGTGATGTCACTGCTGTATATATATATACTGTATAATAGATAGGAGGAGGTGATGTCACTGCTGTATATATATATACTGTATAATAGATAGGAGGAGGTGATGTCACTGCTGTATATATATATATATACTGTATAATAGATAGGAGGAGGAGATGTCACTGCTGTATATATATATATACTGTATAATAGATAGGAGGAGGAGATGTCACTGCTGTATATATATATACTGTATAATAGATAGGAGGAGGTGATGTCACTGCTGTATATATATATATACTGTATAATAGATAGGAGGAGGTGATGTCACTGCTGTATATATATATACTGTATAATAGATAGGAGGTGATGTCACTGCTGTATATATATATATATATACTGTATAATAGATAGGAGGAGGTGATGTCACTGCTGTATATATATATATACTGTATAATAGATAGGAGGAGGAGATGTCACTGCTGTATATATATATATACTGTATAATAGATAGGAGGAGGTGACGTCACAGGTGTATATATATATACTGTATAATAGATAGGAGGAGGAGATGTCACTGCTGTATATATATATATATATATATATACTGTATAATAGATAGGAGGGGGGTGACGTCACAGGTGTAGTGATATAGTGTATAATATGTGGTAGTGATGAGGCACCGTGCAGCTGTCCCCGCTCACCTCCCGGTTCCCCGCTCCCGTCCATGGCTCTGGGCTCCCGGCCGGTCCGGTGTGCGGTGTCACAGCGCAGCCATGTGGTTGGAGGATGACGCCTGGATGGCACAGTCCGGCAGATCAGCCAATCAGCGGGCACGCAGGACGCAAAGCTATCGCTCGGCCGCCGCCATATTTTCTGTGGGCAACAGATGGAAAGGTAAGAGCCCCTCCCCCGGTCACGTGATGAGCACGATCCCCTACCACGTGGTGCTCCATGTGACCATTCAATATTCCTCTATACAAATGGACGGAGGGTGGGGTGGGAGGTGCCTGCAGTGTGGGGGAGGAGCTGGGGTTATTGCTTAGGCGCCTGTACTGAGCTCTTTGTATATGGGGTATGAGGGCGGATACTGTGCTGAGTGGGAGGGACCTGTGCTGAATGTGGTCATGGGGTATGGGGGAAGGTACTGATCAGGGTGGGCGGGGCCTGCAATGTGGGGGAGGAGACTGTTCTCACTCAACAGTATATAACAGCCGATGGATCGGCGGCGTCACAGGATCCGCCCTCTGGGGGAGTCACGTGGGGTTCTCCTCACAGGCAGCAGCTATGGTTATTTACTCTATTCATGTTGGGTGATTGGACCTCCTGAAGAACCCTCAGGACTACACAAAGACAGGCGGAGGGTGGGGATGGTGGCTGGGCACTGGGGACTGTGGAAGGGCACTGGGGACTGTGGAAAGACACTAGTGACTGTGGGAGGTTGCTGATGTCCACAGGGGTGGTTGGTGATGTCCACAGGGGTGGTTGGTGATGTCCCCAGGGGTGATTGGTGATGTCCCCAGGGGTGGTTGGTGATGTCCCCAGGGGTGATTGGTGATGTCCCCAGGGGTGGTTGGTGATGTCCCCAGGGGTGGTTGGTGATGTCCCCAGGGGTGGTTGGTGATGTCCCCAGGGGTGGTTGGTGATGTCCACAGGGGTGGTTGGTGATGTCCACAGGGGTGGTTGGAGATGTCCACAGGGATGGAGATGTCCACAGGAATGGTTGGTGATGTCCACAGGGGTGATTGGTGATGTCCACAGGGGTGGATGGAGATGTCCACAGGGGTGGATGGAGATGTCAACAGGGATGGTTGGTGATGTCCACAGGGGTGGTTGGTGATGTCCCCAGGGGTGGTTGGTGATGACCACAGGGATGGTTGGTGATGTCCCCAGGGATGGAGATGTCCACAGAGATGGTTGGTGATGGCCACAGGTGTGGATGGAGATGTCCACAGGGATGGTTGGTGATGTCCACAGGGATGGTTGGTGATGTCCACAGGGATGGAGATGTCCACAGGGGTGGTTGGAGATGTCCACAAGTATGGAGATGTCCAAAGGGATGGTTGGTGATGACCTCAAGTATGGAGATGTCCACAGGGATGGTTGGGGATGTCCAGAGGGATGGTTGGAGATGTCCTCAGGGGTGGTTGGAGATGTCCCCAGGGATGGTTGGTGATGACCTCAAGTATGGACATGTCCACAGGAATGGTTGGTGATGTCCACAGGAATGGTTGGTGATGTCTACAGGGATGGAGATGCCCACAGGGGTGGTTGGAGATGCCCACAGGGGTGGTTGGAGATGCCCACAGGGGTGGTTGGAGATGCCCACAGGGGTGGTTGGTGATGCCCACAGGGATGGTTGGTGATGTCCACAGGGATGGTGATGTCTACAGGGATGGAGATGTCTACAGGGGTGGTTGGTAATGACCTCAATATGGAGATGTCCACAGGGGTGGCTGGTGATGTCCACAGGGTTGGTTGCTGATGTCCAGAGGGTTGGTTGGTGACTTCCACAGGGATGGAGATGTCCCCAGGGGTGGATGGAGATGTCCCCAGGGGTGGATGGAGATGTCCCCAGGGGTGGATGGAGATGTCCCCAGTGATGGTTGGAGATGTCCCCAGTGATGGTTGGAGATGTCCCCAGTGATGGTTGGAGATGTCCACAGGGGTGGTTGGTGATGTCCTCAGGGGTGGATGGAGATGTCCACAGTGATGGTTGGAGATGTCCACAGTGATGGTTGGTGATGTCCACAGGGATGGTTGGTGATGTCCACCATCCGGTTGGTGATGTCCACAGGGATGGTTGGTGATGTCCACCATCCGGTTGGTGATGTCCACAGGGATGGTTGGTGATGTCCACCATCCGGTTGGTGATGTCCACAGGGATGGTTGGTGATGTCCACCATCCGGTTGGTGATGTCCACAGGGATGGTTGGTGATGTCCACCATCCGGTTGGTGATGTCCACAGGGATGGTTGGTGATGTCCACCATCCGGTTGGTGATGTCCACAGGGATGGTTGGTGATGTCCACCATCCGGTTGGTGATGTCCACAGGGATGGTTGGTGATGTCCACAGCGGTGGTTGGTGATGCTCACAGGGATGGTGATGTCTACAGGGATGGAGATGTCTACAGGGGTGGTTGGTAATGACCTCAATATGGAGATGTCCCTAGGGGTGGCTGGTGATGACCTCAAGTATGGAGATGTCCACAGGGATGGTTGGTGATGTCCAGAGGGATGGAGATGTCCACAGTGATGGTTGGAGATGTCCCCAGGGGTGGTTGGAGATGTCCCCAGGGGTGGTTGGTGATGACCTCAAGTATGGAGATGTCCACAGGGATGGTTGGTGATGTCCACAGGGATGGTTGGTGATGTCCACAGGGATGGTTGGTGATGTCCACAGGGATGGTTGGTGATGTCCACAGGGATGGTTGGTGATGTCCACAGGGATGGTTGGTGATGTCCACAGGGATGGTTGGTGATGTCCACAGGGGTGGTTGGAGATGTCCACAAGTATGGAGATGTCCAAAGGGATGGTTGGTGATGACCTCAAGTATGGAGATGTCCACAGGGATGGTTGGGGATGTCCAGAGGGATGGTTGGAGATGTCCTCAGGGGTGGTTGGAGATGTCCCCAGGGATGGTTGGTGATGACCTCAAGTATGGACATGTCCACAGGAATGGTTGGTGATGTCCACAGGAATGGTTGGTGATGTCTACAGGGATGGAGATGCCCACAGGGGTGGTTGGAGATGCCCACAGGGGTGGTTGGAGATGCCCACAGGGGTGGTTGGAGATGCCCACAGGGGTGGTTGGTGATGCCCACAGGGATGGTTGGTGATGTCTACAGGGATGGAGATGTCTACAGGGATGGTTGGTGATGTCTACAGGGATGGTTGGTGATGTCTACAGGGATGGTTGGTGATGTCTACAGGGATGGTTGGTGATGTCTACAGGGATGGTTGGTGATGTCCACAGGGATGGTTGGTGATGTCCACAGGGATGGAGATGTCCACAGGGGTGGTTGGTAATGACCTCAATATGGAGATGTCCCTAGGGGTGGCTGGTGATGACCTCAAGTATGGAGATGTCCACAGGGATGGTTGGGGATGTCCAGAGGGATGGAGATGTCCACAGTGATGGTTGGAGATGTCCCCAGGGGTGGTTGGAGATGTCCCCAGGGGTGGTTGGTGATGACCTCAAGTATGGAGATGTCCACAGGGATGGTTGGTGATGTCCACAGGGATGGTTGGTGATGTCCACAGGGATGGTTGGTGATGTCCACAGGGATGGTTGGTGATGTCCACAGGGATGGTTGGTGATGTCCACAGGGATGGTTGGTGATGTCTACAGGGATGGTTGGTGATGTCCACAGGGATGGTTGGTGATGTCCACAGGGATGGTTGGTGATGTCCACAGGGATGGTTGGTGATGTCCACAGGGATGGTTGGTGATGTCCACAGGGATGGTTGGTGATGTCCACAGGGATGGTTGGTGATGTCTACAGGGATGGTTGGTGATGTCTACAGGGATGGTTGGTGATGTCCACAGGGATGGTTGGTGATGTCCACAGGGATGGTTGGTGATGTCCACCATCCGGTTGGTGATGTCCACAGGGATGGTTGGTGATGTCCACCATCCGGTTGGTGATGTCCACAGGGATGGTTGGTGATGTCTACAGGGATGGTTGGTGATGTCTACAGGGATGGAGATGTCCACAGGGATGGTTGGTGATGACCTCAAGTATGGAGATGTCCACAGGGGTGGTTGGTGATGTCTACAGGGATGGAGATGTCTACAGGGGTGGTTGGTAACGACCTCAATATGGAGATGTCCACAGGGGTGGTTGGTGATGTCCACAGGGGTGGTTGGTGATGTCCACAGGGGTGGTTGGTGATGTCTACAGGGATGGTTGGTGATGTCCACAGGGATGGTTGGTGATGTCCACAGGGATGGTTGGTGATGTCCACAGGGATGGTTGGTGATGTCCACCATCCGGTTGGTGATGTCCACAGGGATGGTTGGTGATGTCCACCATCCGGTTGGTGATGTCCACAGGGATGGTTGGTGATGTCTACAGGGATGGAGATGTCCACAGGGATGGTTGGTGATGACCTCAAGTATGGAGATGTCCACAGGGGTGGTTGGTGATGTCTACAGGGATGGAGATGTCTACAGGGGTGGTTGGTAACGACCTCAATATGGAGATGTCCACAGGGGTGGTTGGTGATGTCCACAGGGGTGGTTGGTGATGTCCACAGGGGTGGTTGGTGATGTCTACAGGGATTGTTGGTGATGTCCTCAAGGATAGTGATGATAATAATATATTTGTAACGCCTGGAGTAGTGGATCCACTGAACCGTCACTAGCGATGGCACTAACCTCACCAGGGAGCGGAGTCTAAGGGGCCGCTGGTTTTCACCAGAGCCCGCCGCAAGGCGGGATGGACTTGCTGCGGCAGGCGACCCCCAGGTCGCTACCACTGGCTTGGTTGCTAGTGACGGCAGGCCAGGCGTTGAAGGAGCAGTAGGCAGGCGATAGTGCAGGCAGAGGTTTGTAGGCGTGATGGCAGGTGGCGGACAGGACTCAGGAACAATGGGAAGGAGGCGGGCAGGGACTAGGGACAAGGACTACAGTCAGGAACAATAGGGAGCTGGGCCAAACGCTATGGGAAGCATGCAGAGGCTCCAACACCTGTAGTGGGGCAGGGCTGGAATTTATAGGGAGTGATTAGTGCAACTTCCAATTAGGGGCGGACTGGCCCTTTAAATCTGAGACAGCCGTCGCGCGCGCCCTAGGAGGCGGGGACGCGCACGCCGGCCGGCACAGACGGAGATGGGAGCTGGGCGAGGTAAGGCGCCCCCCGGGGCCGAACAGATAGCAGCGCTGGGTCCCTGCACAAGGACCCCGGCGGCTGCATGGGGCAGAGAGAGGTCGCGGCGGTGGCCCGGAGCACGGAACGCCGCCGCGGCCATGACATTATTTGTATAGCGCCAACAGATTCCGCAGCGCGAATCTGATGTACATTGGTGATGACCTCGAGGACTTATGGTGATGATTTGGGGAATGATAGGTGATAACCATTTGTTGTGCATTGTTTTCTGCACAGTTTTTTATTAAATATTTTCAAAAAGAAAAAATTTTCTACATTAGCAAGAAAATTCTGAGAGGGAGGGCATACCCCCTCTATTTGACTTTTCCTACAAGCTCCGCTACTGTGGTGGACTTTTTTTGCGGCCAATGTGTAGCGGCCGTGGTGACCTTGTGGATGGTTGGTGATGTCTACAGGGATGGTTGGGGATGTCCACAGGGGTGGTTGGTGATGTCAACAGGGATGGAGATGTCCAGAGGGTTGGTTGGTGATGTCCACAGGGATGGAGATGGCCACAGGGGTGGATGGAGATGTCCACAGGGATAGTTGGTGTTGTCCACAGGGATGGAGATGTCCACAGGGGTGGTTGGTGATGTCCACAGGGATGGAGATGTCTACAGGGGTGGTTGGAGATGACCTCAAAATGGAGATGTCCACAGGGGTGGTTGGTGATGTCCACAGTGATGGTGATGTCTACAGGGATGGAGATGTCTACAGGGGTGGTTGGTGATGACCTCAATATGGAGATGTCCACAGGTATGGTTGGTGATGACCTCAGGGATGGTTGGTGATGACCTCAGGGATGGTTGGTGATGACCTCAGGGATGGTTGGTGATGACCTGAGAGATGGTTGGTGATGACCTGAGAGATGGTTGGTGATGACCTGAGAGATGGTTGGTGATGACCTGAGAGATGGTTGGTGATGACCTGAGAGATGGTTGGTGATGACCTGAGAGATGGTTGGTGATGACCTCAGGGATGGTTGGTGATGACCTGAGAGATGGTTGGTGATGATCTCAGGAATGGTGGGTGATGACCTCGGGGATGGCTGGTGTCACAGTTGTGTCTCCTGACAGTATAAGGTCTGAGATGAAAGATGAATATTACAATAGTCCCCTGATATGAGCTGTTTGCTGGCTCGTGTTCATGAGGTTACACTGAATGTTGTATCTTCTATTGTCCCACTTCTAGATCATGAATTTCCCTCTCGCCCTATGACTGCACCCATGGAGAGGTCCACCTCCCGCTCCTCTGGACAGGAAACCGTTCACTGGATCCATAAAAGAAGAGACCGCCCCTTCATCGCCAGTTCTGTTTCCTGTCCTTTGGAGCAGGAGGTGGTTCTGCCACCTCTCCAAAGAATCCAGCATAAGAAGAGGGGAATGGGGCAACCAGCTTACTTACCTTACTGCCGGCATCCCGGCGGCGTAAGTCTTCTAATGGAGCAGCTGCTAAGACTGGCTCTCTCCCCAGCACCTGTCAGAAGGACGACCTCCAGATCCTCCCTGGCTCTCCGGATCAGTGGTCTGACGTCCTCCGGTAAGCGTGCGGTCCAGGCAGCGGCACTTCCGGGTTGCGGGGCGCGCGCGTCGGCATGCACGTGGTGACGTCACGTGCGTCTGACGTCCGGGGGGGCGCTGTGACTGTTTCCGGGGAGGGGTTCCGGCGGGGCCATACTCTTCCGGACCACAGGCTTGGGGCCTTTTAGGTGAGCCTATCGCTGCAGCGGTCTGGAGAGGGTGTGCTGGCGCGCGGCGGAAGGGGAGAAGCCAGCCATTCCTTGGCGCTGAATTCAAAAAGAGCCCAGCAGTCATCGAGGATGGCGTCCACGCTGAGCAGGTATTCCAGCAGGCTTCTGGCTGTGCACTCTGCAAACATATCTACTTCCATTATGGAGGTGCGCGCAGATAACCCTGAGACCCCTTCTGAGACTCAACCGGTATGACAGGGGCTAACTTGGTACCCTCACATATTTATGATGGTTTAAATAGGTGTGTACACATAGTATGTATATTTTTTTCTTGTAGGCACCAAAAACATCCCGTACTAAGACCAGAGAATGTCCTGTGTGTGACAGAAAGCGGAGTAGTCACAATAAGACATTATGCAGCTCCTGTCCTAATAGATTCCTGGAGGAAGAAACACCGTCCTTCATGAAGGACATTAAGGAACTTATTAGAGGGGAAATTAAATCATCCCTTCCCTCACAGGCCCTAGTCCCCGTGGAGACGGGAGAATCCTCCAGGTCTGAGCCTATGCCTGGTCCCAGTACGGAGGCGGATGAGGAGGATCCTGTGTCCGAGACAGAGGACTTTGGTGAGGTTTTGAAATTGATAATCAATCTCACCAGTCTGAACCTTCGGCTTCCAGCATAGAGGAGATTGATCCATTAGTCAGTGCAGTTAGACGCACTTGGAGCTAGAGGACAGTCCTGTGTCCAGGACCGTACAGGATAGAATGTTTCAAGGTCTTACCCCAAAAAAGAAAAAAGTCCTATTCACCATACTATTAAGGACTTGATTAAATGAGAGTGGAATAACCCAGACAGAAAGTTCTTCGTGTCTAGGACAATGAAGCGTAGATATCCCTTTAATGAGGAGGAGACAGCTGTTTGGGATAGAGCCCCTAAAGTTGATGCACCTTTAGCGAAGATTTCTAAGAGGGGGGTCTTACCTTTTGATGACTCTGCTACTCTAAAAGATCCTATGGACAAAAGAGCAGAGGTCTACCTTAAAAAAGGTTGGGAAGCAGCCGCTGCCTCTTTTAAGCCTCTTGTTGCGGCCACATCTGTAGCCAGGTCTATGGACATTTGGATCGATGAACTGACCTCAAAGATTAAAGACGATGCCCCTAAGGAAGAGTTATTGGCTGCTATCTCCAATATTAGTCAGGGAGCTAAGTTCTTATCGGAAGCCTCAGCAGATACCCTGAAACTAAACGCCAAATTTGCTGCCTTATCCAACTCTGCAAGACGTACAATTTGGCTCAGGGACTGTAAAGGGGACATTACTTCTAAGGCAAAGCTATGTGCCGTACCCTGTGAGGGTGAAGTTTTTTCTTTGGTTCCACCCTTGATGCAGTCCTTGAAAAAGCTCCCGATAGGAAGAAAGGGTTTCCAGGTGTACCACAACCTCCCAAAAGTAATAATATAGGGGCAGAGGTAGGGGTGGTCATCGGGGAGGCTCTTCAGGTAGAAGGGAATGGAGGACCTCTAGAAAGAGTAAAGGTCTTTTGTTCAACACTGCTGATTCTGCCAAAAAGCCCAATCCCCAATGACGCCAGGCCCCGGTGGGTGGTCGCCTTTCTCTATATAGTCAGGCTTGGGATAAGATATCAGCCAGCAAGAATATTTTGAATACAATAAAGTATGGTTTAAAAATTTCTTTTGTGTCCCCTCCAGGCAATAGATTTGTCACCACTCAATTCCGGGATCCAGAGCGTCAACAGGCCATGGAACTTGAGGTGCAATCTCTCTTGGATAAACAGGTATTGGTCGCTGTACCGGTGGAGGAGAGGGGGGCAGGCTTTTACTCCACTCTCTTCCTGGTCAGGAAGCCAAATGGTACGTTTCGTACCATAATTAATTTAAAACCTCTCAACCAATTCCTTACCTATGAAAAATTCAGAATGGAATCTACATCTTCAGCCATTCTGAATCTTTCTAGAGATTGCTCCATGGCGACCCTTGACCTCAGGGATGCGTACTATCACATCCCAGTTCACCCAGAACACCAGAGATTCCTCAGGGTTGCGGTTTGGTTCATGGGCTCCTTCCTCCACTTACAGTTCATGGCCATGCCTTTCGGTATTTCACAGGCCCCCAGAATATTCACAAAGGTTATGGCAGAGGTGATGGCACATGTAAGGGAACAGGATATCATCATTGTTCCATACTTAGATGATTTTCTCCTGGTGGCTGATTCTCCTGAGATCTTACAATCTCAAGTCGCACAGGTGGAAATCATCTTTAAAAAGCTAGGATGGGAAATAAATGAGGATAAATCAGTCTGGACTCCTTCTCACACCTGCCAATTCCTAGGGATTCTCCTAGATTCCCGGGTTCAGAAATGTTTCCTACCTCCTAGTAAAGTGACCCAGTTACTGACTAGAATAGAGCACCTCATGTACAGTCAGAGCACTACACTCAGAGAGGCCATGTCGGTTCTAGGTCTGATGACCTCCTGCATTCCCTCAGTCCCCTGGGCCCAGTATCATTCCCGAACACTGCAGACACAGATCCTCTCTCAGTGGGATAGATCTACAGACTCCTTAGACTCTCTATGTGTTCTCTCTCCACAGACAGTACCTTCCCTAAGTTGGTGGACCCAGAGAGAAAATCTGGAAAAGGGGGTTCCCTGGGTACGCTCAGACGAAGTCATCCTAACTACCGATGCCAGCCCTCAGGGCTGGGGAGCCTACACAACAGACATCATACTCCAGGGGTTATGGAAGCCAGAGGAAGCTGCCTTGTCTCAGAACGTCAGAGAGCTCAGAGCAGTCTTCATGTCCCTATCCCAGGCCCTGCCCCTCCTAAGAGACAGACACGTAAAGATCCAGTCAGACAACTCATCGGTAGTAGCGTACATAAATCACCAAGGGGGCACAAGATCCAGAGAGCTAATGAGAGTCGCTCACTTCATCTTCAGACTGGTAGAACCTCATCTCTCCTCGCTCACAGCACTACATCTAAAGGGTTCAGAGAATATAAGGCCAGACTACCTGAGCAGACACCAGCTAAACCAGGGGGAGTGGAGCTTGTCAGTCCAGGTGTTTCAACAGATCTGTGCCAGGTGGGGTCATCCAGTAATAGATCTCTTCGCTTCCAAAGCGAACAAGAAGGTAGAGAGGTTCTTCTCCCTGAGCCCATCAGACAACCCGATAGGGATAGATGCGCTGGCTCATCCTTGGACTCAGGGACTCCTGTATGCCTTCCCTCTGTTCAGGATGATCCCCAGAGTTCTCAGGAAGGTCAGGCAGGACAAAGCTCTGGTTATCATGATAGCGCCATTCTGGCCCAGGAGGGTGTGGTTCTCTTGGTTGACGGTCATGTCCATTACAGATCCCTGGCTACTGCCAGAGACTCCGGATCTTCTCAGTCCGGGTCCGATTTACCATCCGGAAGTCAAGAATCTCCACCTGACTGCATGGCTATTGAGAGGCAGATCCTCATAGATAGGGGGCTTTCCCCATCGACATGACAGCACCACCAGAGAGAGGGACTCCGCCCCCCAGGGACAGGAAACCTAGAGAATAAAAGGAAAGGCCCTCCTCTCCACCCTCAGTGGTTTCCTGTCCCTGCAGGGAGCCTGGAGATGTAGCATGCTGGAGCTCCCTCTAATCCCTGGTGGCTCGGTGCGGCCGAGGGGGAGTCTCAAACGGGCCCTAGTTGGGTCTATAAGTCCACACTCACCGTCCTGGAGGCCGGCAGGAGAATACCCGGAAGTGACGCGTCACGGGATTCTCGGAGCGGCGCGGCGGAAGTGACGTCAGACGCCGGGCACCAGGAAGCGAGGCAGCACTGGGAACTCAAAAGCTGCAGATCGTGCTGGAGTGAGGTGGTGGCCAGCATTTCAGCGTGTTTTGTTGTGTGCCAGCCAGCATGAGCGAGAGGAAGAAGGATGCTGCTGGGCCAGCAGAGAAATCCAGGGTAACAGACGGAGACACAGAGTGGTGAGCAGTATCTGTCTGTATTTTTTTACATTACTGAATGAAATGTGTTTGATAGGAGGAGGAAGCTAGGAAGTCTAGACCTGCAAAGAAGGAGTGTAGAATTTGCAAGGGGAGACTGCCTGCAGATTATGACAAACCAACATGCGAATCCTGCATTGATAAGATGGTGGCTGCAGAAACACCCAATATATCCTCTATTCTATCATCCATGAAGTGAGACGGTTTCTTTTTTTTTTTCATTTCTACTCCTTCTCTCCTTTTTTCTATTATGTTAAATAATATAATAAGAGCAGCTCTCTCAGAAATTATTTTTTTTTCTATTTTTAGGGATTTAATTAAAGAGGAAATCCAAAAATCCCTTGTGCAGGTATCTCCTGCGGTTACACCTGTTTCTGCTCCTAACCCCGCTACTCCGAGTACCTCTCAGGAAGCAGTAGTCCTTGCAGAGAATGAGTGTGAAGAGGGGGTTATTAATGAGATAGAGGCGGATTATTCAGATGATGAACTTTCCGGGAAGCCTTTATTCTCAGTGGAGGATGTGGACACTCTAGTTAAGGAGGTACGCTCCACTATGGAGATTGAGGAGCAGAAGGAACAGAGATCCGTACAGGATATCATGTTCAGTGGCTTAGAATGCAAGAAAAGAAAGAGTGTTCCCGGTGCACAGAACCATATCAGCACTGATTAATAGAGAATGGGCAAAACCTGACCGTAAAGGCTTTATTCCTCGAGCCGTAAAACGGAAATATCCGTTTGACGAAAAGGAAATCCCATCTTGGGAGGGGTCCCCCAAGATAGACGCAGCTATTGCAAAGGTTTCAAAGAGGTCTCAGCTGCCTTTTGAAGATCTAGGCACGTTAAAAGACCCCATGGACAAAAAAGCGGATGGTTACCTTAAAAAAGCCTGGGAATCATCTACGGCTACGTTTAAACCAAATGTAGCCGGTACCTGTGTTGCCCGTTCAATGTTAGTCTGGTTAGCACAATTGGAGGATGCAATTAAGGCCAAGGAGTCAGAAGAGACTATTCTATCCTCCCTGGCTCAACTCAAGAAGTCTACCTCTTTTTTGGCAGATGCCTCAGCCGATGCGCTCAGATTCTCAGCCAGGTCAGCAGCATCATCAAACTCAGCCAGACGAACTATTTGGCTTAAGAACTGGTCTGGCGATGCAGTCGCAAAAGCAAAAATTTGCAGCTTTCCGTGTGAAGGAGAATTTTTGTTTGGGTCAGAACTGGACAAATTATTGGAGAATGCGGGAGATAAAAAGAAAGGGTTTCCCTCCTCCTTTCAGCCAAATGCCTATAGATTCTTTCGTCCACAAGGTAGGGGTGGATTTAGCAGAAGAGGATCGGACAGAGGAGGAAGAGGTAGAGGATACGGTAAATCAAGGGGCTACCTCTTCAACCAAAAATCCGATACCTATAAGAAGCCATCTACCCAGTAGTACTGGGATCAAGGTGGGGGGTAGATTAAAATTTTTTGCCCAGGAGTGGAAGAAGATCTGTGGCAGCTCCTGGGTCCTGAAATACATTCAGGAAGGTGTGGACTTTGACTTTATCTCCCGACCCCCCACACGATTTGTAATAACAAAGAGCCAAATGGGAGAAGTAGGGGCTAAGACTCTAGAGAAAGAAGTGATTTCTCTTATTGATAAGGACGTGCTTGTCCCGGTGCCACACGGTGAAATAGAACAGGGGTTTTACTCTACACTCTTTTTAGTTCAAAAACCCGATTTATCCTTTAGGGTCATTATTAATTTAAAACCCCTTAACAAATTTCTGAAGTATCAGAGATTTAAAATGGAATCCATTAAGTCCACAATAAATTTATTACAGAAAAATTGCTTTATGGCCTCCATTGATTTAAAAGACGCCTACCTTCATGTACCCATACACAAACAATATCAAAAATACTTGAGGATTGCTATACGGATTAATAATAACCTGTGTCACCTTCAATTCCAGGCCCTTCCCTTTGGAATTGCGATAGCCCCGAGAGTTTTCACCAAAATAATCGCAGAGATGGCGGCACACATTCGGGAAGGTCCAGGTTTGTTTATTCCATACCTGGATGATTTTTTACTGGTAGCTGAGTCAGAGCAAAAACTAAATTACTCAAATAGTAAAAACTCTAAAGATTCTAGATAAGTTAGGTTGGATTGTAAATAATGAAAAATCCTTTCTATCCCCAGCCCAGCAGAAAAAATTCCTAGGAATAGACTTAAACTCATCTTCTCAAAAGTCCTACCTACCAGAAGACAAAACTCGCAAACTAAGGGATACAGTAACCGCAGTACTAGAAAACCCCAGAATAACCATCAGGAAGGGTATGTCTCTATTAGGTCTATTCACTGCAGCCATCCCAGCGGTACCTTGGGCCCTAATCCATAGTAGACCATTACAAAAACACCTCCTTGAAGTGTGGGATGGGTCTCCAAAAGGTTTAGATAGAAAAACATCATTCCCCATGATGTCGCAGATAGTCTTTCCTGGTGGTTAATAGAGGAAAATCTCACAATAGGTTTAAGTTGGAATATGTTTTCTCCGATTTTGGTCACAACCGATGCTAGCCCTAGGGGGTGGGGAGCACACTTAGGGGAGTTGGATTTCCAGGGTATGTGGGATGGATCTTTCAGGGATAAATCCTCAAACTACCGTGAATTGGCAGCAATATTAGAAGCCCTCAGATCGGCAAAACATTATATAAAAAACTCTAACGTGAAAATATTATCAGACAATTCTACCTCAGTGGCGCTTGTAAACAAACAAGGAACCACAAAAAGTACAGCATTGCTGGACCTCTGTTACAAAATATTCTCCTTTGCAGAAAAAAATCTACTATCCTTATCAGCGGTTCACCTAAAAGGAACACAAAACATCAGAGCAGATTATCTCAGCCGGAATTCACTGCACCAGGGAGAATGGCAACTGAACCCGGAAATATTTCACATGATCACGGACCTATGGGGAATACCGGAGGTGGACCTATTCGCCACAAGATCCAACCGGCAGGTGACACAGTTCTGTTCGCTATCTCCCAGGGACCGACCTCTAGCAATAGACGCATTATCACAGACTTGGAGGTGGAGGCTAATGTATGCCTTTCTGCCGCTACCTCTTCTTCCAAGGATACTAAGGAAGATAAGGCAGGACAGGGCCAGGGTGATTCTACTGGCTCCCTTTTGGCCCAGAAGAGCGTGGTTTTCTTGCCTAACTCAGATGTCCATCTCCGACCCGTGGGTTCTCCCGGACCGTCCGGATCTTCTTCTTCAGGGGCCAGTTCAGCACCCACAAGTGGACAAGCTCCACTTGACGGCCTGGCTCTTGAAAGGTTAATCCTGAAAGGTAAAGGGTTGTCGGATGCAGTCATCTCGACATTGCAAAAAAGTAGAAAGCCTATAACATGTAAAATTTATTTTAGGATTTGGCAGGCATATTTTACTTTCATAGGCACCACGACAATAGACCTTGACAAACCGAACCTGGCTGCGATTCTGGACTTCCTGCAAAAAGGACTTGAAAAAGGACTAAAAGCAGCTACTCTTAAGGTACAGGTCTCGGCTCTAGGAGCATTTTACAGTCACCATTTGGCAAAACACCCTTGGATTGTTAGATTCTTTAGGGCCTTAACCAGACTCTGTCCTAAAATTACTAATAGAGTGGCCCCTTGGGACCTTAATATAGTTCTTTCAGCCCTAATAAAAGCCCCGTTTGAGCCTCTAACAGAGACGTCTCTAAAATTGCTAACTCTAAAAACTGTCCTGTTGGTAGCAATAACGTCGGCCAGGAGGGTAAGTGAGATGATTCACTTCTCAGCCTCGGAACCCTATACAAAGGTTCTAGAAGATAGAATTATACTTACCCCAGATCCGGCTTTCCTTCCGAAAGTTGCTTCAGTTTTTCACAGGTCCCAGGTAGTGGTTTTGCCTTCCTTTTTTAATAAACCCGCAAACGAGGAAGAGAGAGAGTATCATTGTTTAGATGTCAGGAGGGCAGTCCTTGCTTATTTAGGCATCACTAAACCTTTTAGGAAGTCAAAAAATTTATTTGTACAGTTTTCTGGTCCCAATAAAGGGAACAAGGTGGCTAGAGGTACTCTAGCAAACTGGATCAGACAGGCTATAGGCTTATGTTATGTTTCCACTGGTCTTTCGCCTCCTCTCTCTCTTAAGGCTCACTCCACACGAGCAGTATCAACATCTTGGGCAGAGAAGGGAGATGCCTCTCTAGAGCAGATCTGTAAGGCTGCCACTTGGTCTTCTCCTCACACTTTCTTCCGTCACTACCGTTTGGATCTGTCCTCTACTTCTGATGTTTCCTTTGGTAGAAGGGTCTTGCAAGCTGTAGTCCCACCCTGAATTCCTCTCTGGTATTCTCTCTGGTGGTGCTGTCATGTCGATGGGGAAAACCGGAGTTACTCACCGGTAATGTAGTTTCCCCGAGTACATGACAGCACCATTACATTCCCACCCCTTAATACTCTATTTCTCACCGGGTGAACACCTAGGGGGTTCTATTAACAAGTTCATAGATAAGGAAGTGTTCCCTATTCTGAAAGCAAAGATGGATAATTGATGTTATGGTTATGTGTTTGTACACTATGTATATGCATGATTAAAAATTATAAGGCTCTCTTCAGTCTCGGATATTCACTGAGGGTGGAGAGGAGGGCCTTTCCTTTTATTCTCTAGGTTTCCTGTCCCTGGGGGGCGGAGTCCCTCTCTCTGGTGGTGCTGTCATGTACTCGGGGAAACTACATTACCGGTGAGTAACTCCGGTTTTCAGAACAGGTCATCACCACTGCTATCGCACTAATAGCGATTTCTTCCTCTTTGTGCGGTATCCAAATTACATCAAATAATAGTATGAGCGCTCATACAGATTCACACAGACACCAATAGCAATTGGTATCAATGCAAAAGGATTCTTATACTAGTTATGACGTACAGGAAAGGGTGGTTACATCATGGGTTAATACTGGCACAATTGGCTATTTGCCTACTCGGGAGGGTCTTATGCTGATGAGTTCCTAAGTTATCTGACACCCAAGACCACTCATATCCCCCCTCCTCCCAACTCTTAAGAGAACAAAGACACATTCAAGTATATATATAATGAATACCATCTGGCAGTATGAGCTATACCTGAGTATACATATAGTCTGACAAATATCTATATCTCTCACAACTCCCTCCTTTTTGCGGACTGTAGGATCAATGAGAGAAGGCGAAGTGAGGTGCATACCCTCGCCCTAAATGACGCAGAGCTGGACTTTCCTATTTCTTCACCAGGTCCCCCCACAATCCTCTTGGGTATCGCCTTCCCATTGTCCTAACAGCCCCGCAATTATCAAAGATTATTAGTTTGTTTAAGGGCGGAGTTGCGCTCTTGAAATAATTGATCATAATAGTCTTTGTCCTTGATAGGGTTACTATTCACATAAATGGTGTTTGAGGTCACTGATGTGTTGAATGTGTGTAAGACAAGTTTCCTGAAACAAGGAACGACACAACAACATATAAGGCTTAATATTACAAAGACAACACAAGTGTGAGAACTAGGTTGGCTACTACATTGGACCAGCTTCCAAACCATTTCTCAAGCCATGAGGTAAAAGCATTATCAATTCCAGAGTTCTGAGCCAGTTCCTCTGATAAAGCTGTGAGTCCTTGTAATGCCTTTGTGATGCTTCCATCGGGCAGCGTTGTTGGGAATGAATGTGCAGCACGAAGCTCCGAACATCTTGCAGACCCCTCCGAACATCTTACAGACTCCTCCTTTTTCAGCTAAAATCATGTCGAGGGCCAGTCTGTTTTGCCAGGCCATTATTGAGGTGGGGCCTAGTTGTTCTGCAATTCCCTTGACAGCATCACGGGTGTAATTGACGAATCTCTGTTGATTATAATAGAGATAGTTAATCCAATCTACATTTTTATTAATGGCAATCATAGGAATGAGAGTCAAAACCTGCTGTTATCTGGTTTCTGGCTTTAACCTTATCTGGGACTCCTCTAGGAACTCCTATTGCATCAATATAGACATGTGGGTCAAAGGATGTTGGGAGTGATCTCTTACTACGTTTGTGATTGACCTCATTCCATTTAGGAGGGGAAAATATCTGGAAAGGCATAAGTATCTTAACTAAGGCCCACTGGCCTACCCATTCTGTCTGCATCCTGGGTCGGAGTTTCAGGTCTCCGCACATCCCCCAGATATCTGCATGCTCTTTTATTTGATTAATAAACCATCTATCTAGATAATCGTCACTTCTATTGCTTGGGTCAGTGAGTTGTACAATGTGTGAACAGTACCCTGGGGGAAAAGCACCAAGGGGTAGTCCTACACTATTGCGTTCAAAACAAGTATAGTTCCCAGGGTACGGAACTACACCAAATCCCATATGATCTTCCTCCTTTACTGCAGGATATAATAATGCTAGGGTTTTACAACGTGGGGCCATCTCATTAATAGGAACAGTTTCAGAGTACATCTTAAGGATCAGTGATATCATCTAATGGAAAAGGTACAGTTCCTAAATGGGGACGAGCTGCAGCCCAGGCAATACAGTCAGATTTATCCTGAGAAAGGGCTGTATAACGTACCCATTCTACCCATAAGTTGGTATCGGAGAACCCAGTCTCGATGGCTAACTTATCTTCGTATTTAAGATTGCCCAAGTATTTAACACCAAATATTGGCAGAGGGGTAGGATTTGCCTGTGTATCCTTTCCTATTACCATTATCTTGAACTGACCTATGGGATCTTTGCCCTCTACCACTGCTCCTAGGACATAAGTCCCTGAATCCTCTTGAGTGGGATTTCTAATGGATAGGAGCAGAGGGTTACATCTATCATACCTGCAGTTATCAGATGGGATTGCTTTTATGAGTGTCATTCTCTGCAATAGGTTTTCCCCTTTGTTAACTCTCGAGGTGGCTCCCGTCGGAGTATATCCCAAACTATTTGGACTAGTGTTCCATCCCACCAATCCCCACTTTCCACATGCCATAGAGTTTGGTTCCGTCACACATATATACTTGTCCGACCAGAGCCATGTGTCCTTATTTATTTTGTCCTTTGGCCCACAGTCAACTACACTACAAAAGTCAAACCTAGCAGTTTTTGTTTCGTCTTGGTGGAACACAAAAGTAGGGATTTTATCAGTCTGAGGTTCTCCTTTTATACAATACACAAAACATATCACCACATGCAGGACAGTTACGCCCCTGAAGGTCATTCTGTTGATGGTTCAGGCACTTTCTTGCAATGGGATGCTTGGATCCTATTGGGTTTTCCTTCCAATTTGACAGCTGTGGCGGTGGTCAGCAGAACTTGGTGTGGACCTTCAAACTGTGGTTCTAGAGTTTTTAGGACGTGCTTTTTCACCACTACCCAATCTCCTGGCTGTAGAGAGTGGGTCGCCTCTACGCTGTCTGGATCTGGAAGGGAAGCAAACACTTGGGAACATATGTAGATAATCGTTTTGTGAGACAGATAACATAGTCAGTAAGGTTACTATGCTGCATCTGGAGTTGTTGTGGAAAATAAAGCCCTAGCCTAGGGGCATTTCCAAAAAGAATTTCATAAGGGCTGAGGCCTGTCCTTCGGTTAGGGGTATACCGAATGGAGAAGAGTGCTAGGGGTAGGCACTCTGTCCATGGCTTTTTCAGCTCAGCCATAGCTTTCTGCAGCTTAGATTTGATAGTTCCATTCAGTCTTTCTACTCTACCGCTACTTTGTGGCTGGTAGGCTGTATGGAAGGCTTGCTCAACGCCCAGGGCCCCCATGATTTCCTTCATGACCTCCCCTGTGAAATGTGTACCACGGTCACTTTCAATTGTCTCTGGGACCCCATAACGACAAATTATCTTGTTAATCAATTTCTTGGCAACAGATTTCGCAGTGGCTTTGGCCACTGGATATGCCTCTCGCCATTCCGAGAATAGGTCTACACACACTAGTACATATTCAAGGGTCCCAACTTTGGGTAGTTGGATGAAGTCGATTTGTAGTCTTTGGAAGGGGAAATTGGGCCTGGGGTGTGTCTCAAAGGTGTTTTTACAGTCTTTCCCACATTGTGATGGGCACAAATCATACAAGCTTGGGTAAACTTGGCTGCTGCATCACTAAATCCTGGGGCATGCCAATATTTATTCACCAGATCAGACATTGCAGTCTTTGACAAGTGGGTGTTACCATGGGTGGCCTGAGCTATGACAGGAAACAGGGCACGGGGTAAACACAATTTCCTTTTTAGTTCCCATGCTCCCTCAGGATTCATCTTAGCTCCTTTCTCTTCCCACCCAGACTTTTCTTCCTTACTGGCTTGAGATTGCAACGTTTTAAGCATTTTTCAAAATCAACTGGCAGAGAAATGTCTTGTTGTACGGCTGCAATCCCTGCAGGGTCATGTCTGGGATTTTGTGCAGCAGCTTTAGCTGCCTGATCAGCCCGATGGTTCCCTCGAGCTTCAGGGGTTTTGTCTGAAGAGTGGCCTTTGACCTTAACAATGGCCACCTTCTTTGGCAACAGCAAAGCATCCATTAGGGCCTTTACATCCTTGCTATTTTTAATTGGCTTGCCATTTGCTGTGAGAAAGTCTCTAGCCCTCCAGATGGGACCATAATCATGGGCAATCCCAAACCCATATCTGGAATCAGTGAATATGTTTGCAGTTTTTCCCTCTGCATATCTGCAGGCCTCTTCCAAAGCCTTGAGCTCGGCCTCTTGTGCAGACATATGAGGAGGCAGGGGTTCTGCCCGGGCGAGATCATGTTGGGTAACAACTGCGTACCCCGTATAAAATTTTCCTTGACACCATACCGCGATCCATCCACAAAGGGCTCCATTTCTGGGTTCTCTAGGGGGGTGTCTACCACATGATCAAACCCTGCTGTCTCTTGGGACATTAACTGGAGACAGTCATGTGACTCCTCTGAGTCAGGAAGATACTGTGCTAGGTGACTCATACTACTACTCCCTCCCTCCTCCAGAGGCAGCAGAGTAGCCGGGTTCAGGGTTGTGCACCTTTGAATGGTGGCATAAGGAGTGCACATTGAAGTCTAAGGTGCCGGGCAGTGGAGAGGTGCTTGGGCTGCACTTAGAATGGCAGTGATGTCATGTGGGGCAAGTACTGTAACAGGGTAGTTCAGTACAATGTCAGAGCTTTTATCAAGCATGAGGTGTACAGCTGCAACAGCTCGGGCACAAGACGGAGCTCCTCTAGCTACTGGGTCAAGTCTGGCAGAGTAATAGGCCACAGGACGTTGTTTGCCCGCCCTTGTTTGAGTGAGGACAGCCGAGGCGTGGCCAAGAGACTCAATAGTGTAATAGAGTCTGAAAGACTTGCATAGATAATAGAGACACAGCATTTGACTCAGCAAATGGAACGCCCATAGGGAGTTGCCAATGCAGAGAGCGTCCATTTGTTTCCTCCTCTCTGGGGCGGAGAGGTACACGACACTCACGCCTAAAATGTCCATATCTGCCACAGTTGAAACACCTACCCCTGCGTCTAAATATTCCTCCCTTTCCCTCTTCTGGGTGGAGCTGATAAGCAGCCACACCCGCTCTAGGTCTTTTGGTGAATTCTACTTCCACTCCTTTAGCAACTTGCAACAGAATAGGAGGTTGTAGAGACCTCCACTCAGGTCTGGCCAATACCAAACCTTTATGAATGTTTTCTCTAAGACCCTCTACAAAAGCAGCAGTCAAAATTCCACCATGCATCTCTGAGGTATCTTCAAAGCCCAAATCCATCCATCTCTGCTGCAGTCTAGTAGAAAACTTCTCCACACTCTCTGTTTTGTCTTGTTGCATATCAGACAAGGTGGCTGACTGATCTGCTAGCCTCTTCCTCCCCCACTCAGTAAGTCTGACCATATATCGCTCCCCAGACTGGAAAGTTGTATCATCCCCAACACAAGAGCCCACAGCAGAAGCAATGAGCTGAGAAAACGAATCCCCAGCTTTACACTGCACCAATTCCTCCAAATCCCTCCAACTACATGAAAAAGCCTTCCTAATCTTTGCCATCTCTCTACAAAAAGGCAACTCCTCTGGATTAGGAATTCTGCTCATCATTGCTAGCATCTCACTAGGGGACCAAGGGTCATAGGCAGGCTCAGCAGGATGATCATTTGGTCCCCTAAGGGGGCCAATCCCATAACTTGGTTGTCGGGATGTGCGCCAAAAAGGATTTGTTCTAGATTTGTTTGGCGCAGATAATGTTCCCTCGGACCTAAAATCTCTATCTTCCAAAACCATTGCTGCACTTCCCTGTGACTGTGGTGCACTTCTATCTGAATAGGGTAGAAGTGATGGTGGATTACTATATTCCAGGGGTGCATCAGAGACACCTCCCGTTGTCATTATAGGTGCAGCTATAGTAGGCATACTTGGTTTTGGTGGTACATATAATTGGGAAGAATTATTTGCACATACAATAGGGTAAAGGCCAGTACTGGGGGAGATAGCTAGACTTTTGGGTGTAGTACATTTACAACAAATCTCTCTCCAGTCAGGATTCTTTTGTCTACAACTACACTCCCAACCCCCACCATATGGGGGTGGAGCAGTATGTACCATAGAAGGTATACCATTTGGAACTGAAGTTGGGGAATGAAGGGGGTTTTGGATTGAAATGTTTTGCACGATGGAGGGAGTTCCTGTTGAAAGAGCATTACACACGGTGGTGGGGGCTGCCCCACCCTGTGCTGAAGAGCTAACACACTCTTTGTTCTCAGACATCTTCTCATATAAAAACTGCCCATCTTTCTCAATTTCTTTCAACTTTCCATCAGTCACTTCTAAAGGTATTTTCCACCATAATTCTGCTTGTTCTAGACTATTATTATCCTTCAACCAACCTCTCTTTTCCTGCAATATCTCTTTCCACAATTCTTCCTTCAATCTACCACCTTCTGGCTTCCCTTAGGCTTGCATGAACTATTTCAACTTTTTAACTGCATCTTTACCTTCTCTGTCCTCCATCAATTGGGCAGCTGTTACGCTACCACCTGTAACATTAGAATTACCCATTTTATTTTAATTATTTTTTTTATTTTTTTATTTTTTTTTTATTTTGTTAAAACTTAGTGAACTTTAACCACACACGTAGCTCCTGGACGGCAGACTAATACTCTGCATCGACAAGGGCTAACCAGTACTCTGTGGACTCTACTACACACGCTGCTCCTTGACGGCAGACTAATACTCCGCATCGACAAGGGCTAACCAGTAATGGTACCGGATATTCTTTCTACAAAACACAGACTTTTTGCACTACCAACACAAAGAGGGGATCGTAGGGTTCTTAATTTAGATCTAGATCCAGCACAATTGAACCCTAAATAGCGTTAGGTCAACACTTAGGGACAAGCTAAGCGGGAACCAAGAGGAGAGTGTAAGAAATAAGACTTTCTTACCTGCTGCAGCTGTGATCTCATCTAATGTTCCCCCTTAAAGCTTATCTCTGGTACGGTTGAACAAACGCCATTTAGATCTAGATCATCCGAGTCACGGCACCAAAATTGCTATCGCACTAATAGCGATTTCTTCCTCTTTGTGTGGTATCCAAATTACATCAAATAATAGTATGAGCGCTCATACAGATTCACACAGACACCAATAGCAATTGGTATCAATGCAAAAGGATTCTTATACTAGTTATGACGTACAGGAAAAGGGTGGTTACATCATGGGTTAATACTGGCACAATTGGCTATCTGCCTACTCGGGAGGGTCTTATGCTGATGAGTTCCTAAGTTATGTGACACCCAGACAACTCGCTTCCCCCCTCCCAACTCTTAAGAGAACAAAGACACATTCAAGTATATATCTATAATGATTACCATATGGCAGTACGAGCTATACCTGAGTATACATATAGATATATAGATATTTGTCAGACTATATCTCTCACACCACCCTCCTGGCCAGTAAAAAGAGTCACATCACATCTTAGTGATGTGAGTCACATATATCTTAGAACTTGGAGAGCATTTTGTAGGTTAATTAATAAACCCATTAATGTATTAGTTCCACCAGATATCCCAGTAGTACTAGATTTCCTACAGGAAGGTCTGAATAAGAGGTTACGGCCTAGTACTATCAGGGTCCAGCTTTCAGCTCTCAGTTCCCTCTTTGACTTTAAGCTGGCGGAACATCCCTGGGTGAGGAGGTTCATGAGGGTGACATATAGAATCTTCCCTTCCATCAAGCCTAAACTACTACCGTGGGATTTAAATCTATCCACTTGAACCCTTAGCAGATCTCTCCATCAAGACTCTCTCTCAGAAGTTAGCCTTCCTCCTAGCTATCACCTCTGCCAGGAGGGTAGGAGAAATATCAGCCTTCTCCATTCAGCAACCCTATATGTCCATTAGAGAGGATAGGGTGATACAATCTCCAGACCCAGCCTTCCTTCCCAAGATGGTTTCTGATTTCCACAGATCCCAGGAAGTGGTACTCCCCTCATTCTGTCCCAACCCATCCAATGAGGGGGAGTCTCGTTTTCACTGTCTAGATGTCAGGAGATGTCTTATCCATTATCTACAGAAGAGTGGAGACTTTCCAATCTTTTAATACTCTTTCAGGGAAAGAATAGAGGGAAGGCTGCATCTGCCCAGGTGATAGCTAAGTGGATTAAGAACACCATCTCTTCTGCCTATCTAGCCGCAGGTATCTAAGTTCCATCAGGGTTCGGGGCTCACTCTACTCGTTCAGTAGCCACATCCTGGGCGGAGAGAGCCTTAGTATCTAATGAGCAGATATGCAGGGCTGCTACACGGAGCTCCCCCCATACCTTTTTTTAAGCACTATAGGCTCCGGTTATCCTCTCAAGAAGACTTAATCTTTGGGAGAAGGGTATTGCAGGCAGTGGTCCCACCCTAGGCGTAATTCCTATTCTAGTCTCCATGGGTGGCGTCATAGGGCGAGAGGGAAAGCAATTACTGGTTAGTAATTCATGTTTTTTCATGTTGTATAAACAGTAGATCACACAGTTCTCGTAGTACCCCTCTCCTTCTCTCAGCTAAACAAATAGTGGGATGCTCTGTTTGTCTTTTTCACATTAACCAGCTGGTAAACAGGACCTCTGAGCCCGTGTGGTATCACAGAGGCATCACCTGCACAGCAGTCGCTGTAGCTATCATGTTCCTCCTCATCTGGTTCGTCTTCATCATTGCTCACACGACAGTGTACATTGAAGGTTAGTTCGGGAGGTTCCTGTAAGCTGCTGTAGGTTATATAGAGAATTAGGAAGGGAGGGAGAGGTGGTGACGACCATAGCTAGCTGGGCCCATTAGAGCTGTGGCTGATCTGACTGATGGGGTGATGACAGTGGAGAAAGTTACATAATATATGCTGCCTGAACAACGATAACTATCTACAAGGGTCAGGTAGGAGCAGGATATGGGTCTGGTATAAGCAGAAGGGTCAGGTAGGATCGGGAGAAGGGTCGGGTAAGATCGGGAGAAGGGTCGGGTAGGATCGGGAGAAGGGTCGGGTAAGATCGGGAGAAGGGTCGGGTAGGATCGGGAGAAGGGTCGGGTAGGATCGGGAGAAGGGTCGGGTAGGATCGGGAGAAGGGTCGGGTAGGATCGGGAGAAGGGTCGGGTAGGATCGGGAGAAGGGTCGGGTAGGATCGGGAGAAGGGTCGGGTAGGATCGGGAGAAGGGTCGGGTAGGATCGGGAGAAGGGTCGGGTAGGATCGGGAGAAGGGTCGGGTAGGGTCGGGTAAGATCGGGAGAAGGGTCGGGTAGGATCGGGAGAAGGGTCGGGTAGGATCGGGAGAAGGGTCTGGTAGGATCGGGAGAAGGGTCGGGTAGGATCGGGAGAAGGGTCGGGTAGGGTCGGGTAAGATCGGGAGAAGGGTCGGGTAGGATCGGGAGAAGGGTCGGGTAGGATCGGGAGAAGGGTCGGGTAGGATCGGGAGAAGGGTCTGGTAGGATCGGGAGAAGGGTCGGGTAGGATCGGGAGAAGGGTCGGGTAGGATCGGGAGAAGGGTTGGGTATAAGCAGAAGGATTGGCTGTTTACCAGCTGGTTAGTGTGAAAAAGACAAACAGAGCATCCCACTATTTGTTTAACTGAGGGAACATACTGAGCAGTGGTGGTACTACTCCTCCACCTTATAAAAGTCTCCTGCTCATACCCAACCCTTCTGCTTATAGCAGACCCTTCTCCTGCTAATACCTGACCCTTCTCTTGCCCTTACCTGACCCTTCTCTTGCCCTTACCTGACCCTTCTCTTGCCCTTACCTGACCCTTCTCTTGCCCTCACCTGACCCTTCTCTTGCCCTCACCTGACCCTTCTCTTGCCCTCACCTGACCCTTCTCTTGCCCTCACCTGACCCTTCTCTTGCCCTCACCTGACCCTTCTCTTGCCCTTACCTGAGCCTTCTCTTGCCCTTACCTGAGCCTTCTCTTGCCCTTACCTGAGCCTTCTCTTGCCCTTACCTGAGCCTTCTCTTGCCCTTACCTGAGCCTTCTCCTGCCCTGAAATGGATACGTCAGCAAGGGAAAAAAAAGAAATTACAAATTTCTGTCACCAGTTGATTTGAAAGAATTTATTTCTATTAAAATATCTCCAGTCTTCCAGTACTTATCAGCTGCTGTATGCCCTGCAGGAAGTGGTGTATTCTCTCCAGTCTGGAGAGCAGGAGAGGTTTTCTATGGGGATTTGCTGCTGCTCTGGACAGTTCCTGACATGGACAGAGGTGGCAGCAGAGAGGACTGTGTCAGACTGGAGAGAATACAACAATTCCTGCAGGACATACAGCAGCTGATAAGTACTGGAAGACTGGAGATTTTTTAATAGAAGTAAATTACAAATCTCTATAACTTTCTGAAACCAGTTGATATGAAAGATTATTTTTTTTATTTTTGCTGGTGTACCCCTTTAACTTGCTTCCCTCCTACACATACCTGTCCCCTCTCCTGCTGTCAATTGAGTGGTCTCCTGCTCATAACCCCCCCCCCCACACACACACACACACACACTTCTCTCAGACCTCTCCTGTACAGTATGTGAAGGTTATTCGGGATTGATTGGTTGGTAGAGAGAATTGCATTGTATCCATGAAGGTTCTGGGGTCCTGTTCACACACGACCCGTCTCTGGTCATGGACGCAGCATTATTGCATTGTATCCATGGAGGCTCTGGGGTCCTGTTCACACACGACCCGTCTCTGGTCATGGACGCAGCATTATTACATTGTATCCATGAAGGTTCTGGGGTCCTGTTCACACACGACCCGTCTCTGGTC
This sequence comes from Dendropsophus ebraccatus, assembly GCF_027789765.1. NCBI lineage: Eukaryota > Metazoa > Chordata > Amphibia > Anura > Hylidae > Dendropsophus > Dendropsophus ebraccatus. The sequence goes on along the minus strand of NC_091459.1, from coordinate 152,411,688 downwards.
ATGGACGCAGCATTATTACATTGTATCCATGAAGGTTCTGGGGTCCTGTTCACACACGACCCGTCTCTGGTCATGGACGCAGCATTATTACATTGTATCCATGGAGGTTCTGGGGTCCTGTTCACACACGACCCGTCTCTGGTCATGGACGCAGCATTATTGCATTGTATCCATGGAGGCTCTGGGGTCCTGTTCACACACGACCCGTCTCTGGTCATGGACGCAGCATTATTACATTGTATCCATGAAGGTTCTGGGGTCCTGTTCACACACGACCCGTCTCTGGTCATGGACGCAGCATTATTACATTGTATCCATGGAGGTTCTGGGGTCCTGTTCACACACGATTCTTCTCTAGTCATGGACGCAGCATTATTACATTGTATCCATGGAGGTTCTGGGGTCCTGTTCACACACGAGCCGTCTCTGGCCATGGACGCAGCATTATTACATTGTATCCATGGAGGTTCTGGGGTCCTGTTCACACACGACCCGTCTCTGGTCATGGACGCAGCATTATTACATTGTATCCATGGAGGTTCTGGGGTCCTGTTCACACACGATTCTTCTCTAGTCATGGACGCAGCATTATTACATTGTATCCATGGAGGTTCTGGGGTCCTGTTCACACACGAGCCGTCTCTGGCCATGGACGCAGCATTATTACATTGTATCCATGGAGGTTCTGGGGTCCTGTTCACACACGAGCCGTCTCTGGTCATGGACGCAGCATTATTACATTGTATCCATGGAGGTTCTGGGGTCCTGTTCACACACGACCCGTCTCTGGTCATGGACGCAGCATTATTACATTGTATCCATGAAGGTTCTGGGGTCCTGTTCACACACGACCCGTCTCTGGCCATGGACGCAGCATTATTACATTGTATCCATGGAGGTTCTGGGGTCCTGTTCACACACGACCCGTCTCTGGCCATGTACGCAGCATTATTGCAGGGATTTTATATGCATTTATGTTGGTATCTTATTGGTTTGAATACTGAGGTAAGGTTGATATTTGATATTTATTGTAGTGTATTTAGTGTCTGTACGCCGGGACCTGATCGCTGCAGCTGATCCCTAACAGAAAGGTGAGCCACTTGCTTGTCTCGGTGGATTCTCTGGTTATATATACTTTGTCTCTCCAAGGTTGTTCCTATGGGATCCACAGATCTGCGGAGATCATCGTCTACTGTGATCGCTTCAGATATGGCGGCAATCAGCATGAACTGGGGACAATCAGAAGGTTTGCAGAAGAGCTGCAGAACGTCACCAACCAACAGGTGATGTTTTACTACTACGACATGGGCTTCAAGGAGACCCAGGAATACTTCCGCCGCCATCCCGGGACGGTCAGATACATCTCGCAGAGAAAACCCATTGTCGACTTCATTAACTCCATGACATGGAGACCACAGGCCGACAATGCCCACCGGCCACACATCCTCATCTTACTGCTGGATGGCTACGACCCCTACCTGTTTATGAAGCCCAAGATACACAAACTGAAGAGAGCTGGGGTGGAGATATTTGTGGCGGGATTTACAAGATCCTTCATCCATGAATATATTGACATTGTGTCCTACCCACCAAAGACCCATTTACATAACATAGCGGAATATCTGAGTATTGACGGAGGTCTGTCCGTGTTGAGGCGGTCAGTGTGTCGCAGCATCGAGAGGAAGGGAGGACCCGCCAAGAGAGCTCGTAAGTTTCTCAACTGCAGAAAGTATCAGTAATGTCGGCATCTTCGTCTAGTCTCCATATTGTTGTAGAATCTAAAGAAGCTGACACTGCGTGTAGGAGCTTCACAAGTGCTCAGGAAGGACTTATAAGATGTTGTGTGTCATTCAGGCCCCGTAGAGGAAGGCAGAGGGACCCCAGCTAGATGACCACATTTCCTGAAATTGGATTTTGTCAAATTTGATTCAGATGCCAATTCAGAAGTGCCCCATGGACACATGATCTCTGATCCTTCTGCCCTTCTCCAGTTCTTTCTCAGGTCCAGTTGGTGGGTGGCAATGACCGCTGCCAGGGAAGAGTGGAATTTCTCTACAATGATACCTGGGGCTGGCTGAGTGACAAACACTGGGACAGGCATGGAGCCGATGTTGTCTGTAGGCAGATGGGGTGTGGACCTTCTCTGGAGGCCTTGAAGGGAGATGCATTCGGGACAGCATCTGGTAAGGTGCTGACACAATTGGACTGTACTGGAGATGAGCATGATGCTTCCCAGTGTTTACTGGGAACATGGACCGAACCGGACCCAGCAATACCTCAGCGTAGTGCAGGGGTCAGCTGTCTGCCCTCTGGTAAGTCTTCTAGGTAAGAACCTATTACTAATGTTCTACTTTTTCGTTACGAACATGACCTCCTCCTTTTTCGCCACGCAGGTGTTAGTAATGTCCGACTGGTCAATGGTTCTGGACCCTGTGACGGGATAGTGGAAGTTTCCCTCAATAACACGTGGAGTAGATTCTGCCTCTGGAACTTTGATGTAAAGGAAGCTTCAGTCATATGCAGACACATGGGCTGTGGACCTCTGGTGACGATGCAGGAAAACATGCTGGGACAGAATGATCCCCAGTGGAGGATGGTAGAGCAAACACATTGTTCTGGGTCCGAGGCTCACTTAGCTGAATGCAGCCTCAGTGTCTGGAACTCACAACCATGCTTCCTTAACATCCATGCAAGAATTGCCTGTTCCACATCAGGTGGGACAATCACAAAGGTTTAGTCATGTACTCGGTTTACATGCAGTGGGGACCAGGGATGGTTTCAGGACATACATGACCTAATAATAGACACACTCAGTCCCACCCATGGTGTCTTATTCTGTACAGCTCATAGTAGACATGACCACACCACCAGCTGGTCCTCCACATCTCATCCCCGCCCTGATGTCTTCTGTACAGCTCATAGTAGACATGACCACACCACCAGCTGGTCCTCCACATCTCATCCCCGCCCTGATGTCTTCTTCTGTACAGCTCATAGTAGACATGTCTGTACAGCTCATAGTAGACATGACCACACCACCAGCTGGTCCTCCACATCTCATCCCCGCCGTGATGTCTTCTTCTGTACAGCTCATAGTAGACATGTCTGTACAGCTCATAGTAGACATGACCACACCACCAGCTGGTCCTCCACATCTCATCCCCGCCCTGATGTCTTCTGTACAGCTCATAGTAGACATGACCACACCACCAGCTGGTCCTCCACATCTCATCCCCGCCCTGATGTCTTCTGTACAGCTCATAGTAGACATGACCACACCACCAGCTGGTCCTCCACATCTCAACCCCGCCCTGATGTCTTCTGTACAGCTCATAGTAGACATGTCTGTACAGCTCATAGTAGACATGTCCACACCACCAGCTGGTCCTCCACATCTCATCCCCGCCCTGATGTCTTCTTCTGTACAGCTCATAGTAGACATGTCTGTACAGCTCATAGTAGACATGACCACACCACCAGCTGGTCCTCCACATCTCATCCCCGCCCTGATGTCTTCTTCTGTACAGCTCATAGTAGACATGTCTGTACAGCTCATAGTAGACATGTCCACACCACCAGCTGGTCCTCCATAGTTGAGCTCCATAAGCTTTTTTTGTACTCATCATCTTGTTCTTTCTTCATGTCTTGTGCAGCTATTTCCAAGGTGGCGGTAGAAGGGGGAAACACTGCGTGTTCTGGGAAAGTGAAGATATTCCAGGACAGTAAATGGAACGTTGTACCTGCCTTTGAGTGGGATGTTGAGGAGGAGGCAGTGCTATGTAGGCAGCTTGGCTGTGGCCTCGCTATTGAGCGTGCACATGTCAAGGAAATGTCAATACACAAAGGGGAATTCTCCCATTCAGATCTGCGCAGTATCGCCTGTGCCGGCCATGAAGCAAGTTTCTCCAAGTGCAGCTCTATCTTGTCCAAAGGGCACAGATGTGAGGCCGGGGAGGCCGAGGTGTTGTGTTCACAAGCAGGTATGAAGATCCTAAGCAACCAGGGGTGAGGGCCCAAAGCCTGAGGCTGCACCATTGAGAGATTCCCAAGGACACCATCCAGATCAATGTGTACATCCTGTTGGCTGAGGGCAGCTGTGTGTGTATATGTAGAATGTGGACACTGTGATATGTATAGACAGTCGTGTGCTACACGTGTACATCATGTGACCTGTGTCTGTGCTACATGACACTGACATCCTCTCTTGTAGGCATCTCAAGGGTGAGACTGGTTGGTGGTAACTCCTCGTGCTCAGGACGGGTGGAGGTGTTCTATAACCAGGCCTGGGGAACCGTATGTGATGACACCTGGGATGTCTCCGATGCCCATGTTGTGTGTAGACACGTTGGCTGTGGACCTGCACAACGGGCCCCTGGAGCAGCGTATTTCAGCCCTGGTTCTGGATCAATATGGCTGGAAAAACTGTTCTGTAACGGCACCGAGACCTCGCTGTCCCAGTGCGGAGGAGTCCTGTCTAAGAACAGTCTCTGCACCCACTCCCAGGATGCGGGGGTCATCTGTACAGGCAAGTGTTCCCATCTATATCCTAACAATGAAAGTCTGTCTGTCTGTCTGTCTGTCCTCTATAGATTTCCAAACGCCTGAACCATTTGACCCAAATTTGGCCCACAGATACATTGGGTGCCCGGGAAGGTTAGAGCAAAGGTCCTGTCCCCTCCAGATGTACAGGAGGGGAGGGGGAGGGGGAAGAGTGGCGCCCCATAGAGATGAATGTGAGAATCTCCTCACTGCACACACAGGTGATATAATTAGCTGCAGCTCTCCAGCAGTAATGGCAGTATGAAGTCTTAGCAGGCAGTATGAAGTCTTAGCAACCAATAGGATTATTACTTTCATTTTCACAGGGAGCTGGAATCTGATTGGATGCTAGGGAAGCTGCCTCACAGCAGATCCACAGATATAAATACAGTAAGGGTTCCTTCACACATAGCGGATTTCACGCTGCAAATTCGCAGCAAAATCCGCTTAGGATCCGGTGTCATTCAACCCTATGACACTTCATACTAAATTAACCCCCTTGGCGGCCGGAGCGTAACTTACACTGACAGACACGCCCATCATCCCGCCCGCACACACCGCTCCAGCTTGCTTCATGGGGTGACGTCGAGATCCGTGAGGAGAGAGCCGTGCCAGGCAGCAGCTCAGCGCTGAACACACTGGAAGGAGCCTGCACCATCTAACAGCGGTCTGTGCGGGCGAGATGATGGCGGCCTCTGTCAGCGTAAGTTACGCTCCGGCCGCCAAGGGGGTTAATTTGACAACCCGCTGCGAGTATGTAATCTCGTTGCGAGTATGTAGTGTCATAGGCAGTGGATTTTGCAGCGAATTTGCAGCGTGAAATCTGCTGCGGATCCGGTAGGTGTGAAGGCACCCTAACAGTGTACAGTGTATATACAGTGTATACAGTAAGGGGCTTACCTGCTGGGTAAGGGGGTTGGGGAATGTATACAGTAAGGGGATGTTAGGGAGTGTATACAGCATGGGGGCTACCTGGGGGGGGAGTGTATACAGCATGGGGGCTACCTGGGGGGGATTGTATACAGCATGGGGGGCTAACTGAAGGGGGGAGTGTATACAGCATGGGGGCTACCTGCAGGGGGGAGTGTATACAGCATGGGAGCTACCTGAAGGGGGAGTCTATACAGTATGGGAGATAGCTGCAGGGGGGAGTGTATACAGTATGGGGGCTACCTGCAGGGGTGAAGTGTATACAGTATAGGGACTACCTCCAAGCGGGGGGTGTATAGAGTATGGGGGCTACCCACAGGTGTGGGGGGTGTATACAGTATGGGGGCTACATGCGGGGGAGTGTATACAACTTTGAAACCTCTTCTGTGTTGTCCTCACCAAGGATGAAAGGTAGTGCCTAAGAGGGCCAGATTATGATGATGCAGGGACCCCCAAACTACACACTACAGGTATATAGGACCCCAGAACTATACACTACAGGTATACAGGACCTCCACCAACTATATACTACAGGTAGACAGGACCTTCACCAGCACTGCCAATGTTTTATATAACAATGCCCTGTATACAGTCTGATCACATGATGACATCTCAGTTTGGCTATTAGGTATTTAGGATTTTTAAAGTTTTTAGTTTATTTCTAACCTACAATTTACATAAACAGTGCAGAACTGTCAGGGTATATAGCGTATAAAGGGGTATATAGGGCTCCTGGCGATTTCCCCTTAAGGGTAAATTCACACGGGCAGATCGGCAGCGGATGCCTCCCCTGTGAATTTCAGTGTGATTACATACATACTGGCAGCAGGTTAACAATCCTGCTGGGAGTAAGTCGCGGCCCCATTAACCCCTTAAATCCGCTGCAGATACACCCGTGTGAATTTAACCTAAACAAAAAAGAACAAGGGCATAGATTGGCCTCCTGGGCGACCTTGGAACAAATCTAATTAACACCCTAACACTTTATACCCAGGCAGCCCCGGCTACATTCTCTAGTGTATATATATATATATACAGGGATATATCTGGTTTGTGGATCTTAGTCCCTTTGGTCGGCTCCTAGTCTGGTACTTTTGTTTCCTGTACAGGCCGCTTACTCTGTATTATATATAGTATACACACCGCTTACTCTGTATTATATATATATATATATATATATAGTATACACACCACTTACTCTGTATTATATATATATAGTATACACACCACTTACTCTGTATTATATATATAGTATACACACCACTTACTCTGTATTATATATATATATATATAGTATACACACCGCTTACTCTGTATTATATATAGTATACACACCACTTACTCTGTATTATATATATATATAGTATACACACCGCTTACTCTGTATTATATATAGTATACACACCGCTTACTCTGTATTATATATATATATATATATATATATATAGTATACACACCGCTTACTCTGTATTATATATAGTATACACACCACTTACTCTGTATTATATATATATAGTATACACACCACTTACTCTGTATTATATATATATATATAGTATACACACCGCTTACTCTGTATTATATATATATAGTATACACACCGCTTACTCTGTATTATATATATATATATAGTATACACACCACTTACTCTGTATTATATATATATATAGTATACACACCGCTTACTCTGTATTATATATAGTATACACACCGCTTACTCTGTATTATATATATATATATATATATATATATATATAGTATACACACCGCTTACTCTGTATTATACATATATATATATAGTATACACACCGCTTACTCTGTATTATACATATATATATATAGTATACACACCACTTACTCTGTATTATATATAGTATACACACCACTTACTCTGTATTATATATATAGTATACACACCACTTACTCTGTATTATATATATAGTATACACACCGCTTACTCTGTATTATATATATAGTATACACACCACTTACTCTGTATTATATATAGTATACACACCACTTACTCTGTATTATATATATATATATAGTATACACACCGCTTACTCTGTATTATATATATATATATATAGTATACACACCGCTTACTCTGTATTATATATATATATAGTATACACACCGCTTACTCTGTATTATATATAGTATACACACCACTTACTCTGTATTATATATAGTATACACACCGCTTACTCTGTATTATATATATATATATAGTATACACACCGCTTACTCTGTATTATATATATATAGTATACACACCACTTACTCTGTAATTATATATATATATATATAGTATACACACCGCTTACTCTGTATTATATATAGTATACACACCGCTTACTCTGTATTATATATAGTATACACACCACTTACTCTGTAATTATATATATATATAGTATACACACCGCTTACTCTGTATTATATATATATAGTATACACACCACTTACTCTGTATTATATATAGTATACACACCGCTTACTCTGTATTATATATAGTATACACACCACTTACTCTGTAATTATATATATATAGTATACACACCACTTACTCTGTATTATATATATATATATATATATATATATATATATATATATATATAGTATACACACCGATTACTCTGTATTATATATAGTATACACACCGCTTACTCTGTATTATATATAGTATACACACCACTTACTCTGTAATTATATATATATATATAGTATACACACCGCTTACTCTGTATTATATATATTATACACACCGCTTACTCTGTATTATATATATATAGTATACACACCGCTTACTCTGTAATTATATATATATATAGTATACACACCGCTTACTCTGTATTATATATAGTATACACACCGCTTACTCTGTATTATATATATATAGTATACACACCGCTTACTCTGTAATTATATATATATATAGTATACACACCGCTTACTCTGTATTATATATAGTATACACACCACTTACTCTGTAATTATATATATATATAGTATACACACCGCTTACTCTGTAATTATATATATATAGTATACACACCGCTTACTCTGTATTATATATAGTATACACACCGCTTACTCTGTATTATATATAGTATACACACCACTTACTCTGTAATTATATATATATATAGTATACACACCGCTTACTCTGTATTATATATATTATACACACCGCTTACTCTGTATTATATATAGTATACACACCACTTACTCTGTATTATATATATATAGTATACACACCGCTTACTCTGTAATTATATATATATATAGTATACACACCGCTTACTCTGTATTATATATAGTATACACACCACTTACTCTGTAATTATATATATATATAGTATACACACCACTTACTCTGTATTATATATATATATATATATATATATATATATATATAGTATACACACCGCTTACTCTGTATTATATATAGTATACACACCGCTTACTCTGTATTATATATAGTATACACACCACTTACTCTGTAATTATATATATATATAGTATACACACCGCTTACTCTGTATTATATATATTATACACACCGCTTACTCTGTATTATATATAGTATACACACCACTTACTCTGTAATTATATATATATATAGTATACACACCGCTTACTCTGTATTATATATATTATACACACCGCTTACTCTGTATTATATATAGTATACACACCACTTACTCTGTATTATATATATAGTATACACACCGCTTACTCTGTATTATATATAGTATACACACCGCTTACTCTGTATTATATATATATATATAGTATACACACCGCTTACTCTGTATTATATATATATATATATATATATATATATATATATAGTATACACACCGCTTACTCTGTATTATATATATATATATATATATATATAGTATACACACCACTTACTCTGTATTATATATAGTATACACACCGCTTACTCTGTATTATATATATATATATATATATATATAGTATACACACCACTTACTCTGTATTATATATATATATAGTATACACACCACTTACTCTGTATTATATATATAGTATACACACCGCTTACTCTGTATTATATATAGTATACACACCGCTTACTCTGTATTATATATATATATATATATATATATATATATATATATATATATATATATATATAAATTAGTATACACACCCACCGCTCCTTCTGTCACTACCGGAGTAACATACAACCCTTGCAGATATGTATAAAACTACTTTACTAATAACCAATCCTATATTAGGCTCAGATGGATAGGGTCTATCTGCATGCAAAATACCAAAACCAAAATAAGACCGAAAGATATGGAAAACTTATTGATTTTTATTTTAATCAGAATCATAGAAAATCAGATAAAAATACATATAGCATGAGCTGGAGCTAATACAAATCCCCAATAGGGGTGGATATAAATGGGTTCCATAATGAAAAAGGACATGGTCATTCTGTGGGGATCCCTTGGTGGATGGACGGGCCTATATTCTGCTTCCCCAGGCAACTGGACTCAAACCTCGCGTAACGGATTAAGTTCTGTTTTTTCTCCCTTTTATTTTAAGAACTGTATCTCACTATATATATATATATATATATATATATATATATATATGTCTGTGTATTTTATCTTGTATTTTTCTTAAATAACCCTTTGTTGTATGCACTGTCTTTTTTATTATATTAAATTTCACTTTAATAAGAGTCTTCTTGTGTCCTAACGATCCTATGACCCTAGGAAGAGCGTTACCGAGGGCGAGTTGTTATCTGTTAGGGCTATAGCGTATAGTCTGTGGTGATTGTGTAAGGTGTGTAAGGTGAGGTGTCACGTCAGCCTTATATGATGTGTGGGGGCAGCGACATGATTGGAGGAGGTTCTGGTTGGCAGCTGACGGAGGGGGGTCCAGCCTGACCCTGTGGCCTATCAGCCAGAACCTAAGTCACGGGGATCGTGACAAATTGGTGACAATTTGAGTCCAGTTGCCTGGAGAAGCAGAATATAGGCCCGACCATCCAACAAGGGATCCCCAAAGAATGAGCCCTACCTATCAGCCATATCTGTCTTAAAGGACTGAGAGACCCAGTGGTGAGGTGGACAGATATATATATATTAAGGACATGCTGTTTGGGTAACATGCAATAATCTTTCATGTATTTACTTTGGATGTTCCACTGATGTTCATTTTGCTTTGTGACATACCCAGTGGCCGGTACATTTGTATGTAGGTCACCATTCAATATATATTTATTCAATGTCCTTTTTCATTATGTAACCTATTTATATCCACCCCTATTGGGGGTTTGTATTAGCTCCAGCTCATGCTATATGCTTTTTTTATCTGATTTTCTATGATTCTGATTAAAATAAAAATGAATACGTTTTCCATATCTTTCGGTCTTTCGGTCTGCTTTACTAATAACATAGATGACAAGGACACTATACATCATATACAGATACAATACATAGAGAACACAACCACACACAGCTGCCTCCTTTCCTACCCCCTGGATACCAAGCACCATGTGACCATGTGTATGTATATACAGTATAACCTATATCCAGACCCCACACCGTATCCTGGATCTATAGTTACTATCACAGCCACATCCAGCAGCCGACCACTAGTACATGTACATATAGAGACTCATGCATATATATCTATAGCCATACCTCCCAACCGTCCCGTTTTCGGCGGGACAGTCCCGATTTTGGGGTCATGTCCCGCCGTCCCGGAACGGTCCCCAAGTGTCCCGCTTCCCAAAACACAGCTGGCCCTTTAACTACGAGTGCTCCTGGTGAGCGCTGGCAGATGCGGGGCTGTGATTGGCTGGCTCCTGTGACCGGAAGCTGCATTCTGCCTCCGGCCACAAGAGTGCGGGAGATACAAACTCCCTCTGATGAGTCTGTTCCCGGCCTCGGGAGTGTATCAGCCGGCTGGGGAACTACTCCCTGCTCCCGCCCACCAGAAGACCGCGAAGGAGGGAGAAGAGGAGCAGCTGCTGGGAGAGGAGCACTGCTGCTGCGCGGCCCGGTATAAGGGGATTGGGGGGTGTTAATGAGGCCGAGCAGGAGGCAGTTTACAAGGAAGCGGTTAAGTTACCTTTGGAGTCAGCACATCCCCCACCTTCTGTGCTGAGCACCCAGAGCACTGTACGGACTCAGCAGAGAAGGGGGGAGGGGAGGATGGAAGTGACTTAACCCCTTCCCTGCTGTGCAGGTTAGCTGTCTGCTATCATGTCTGTCAGCCAGCTGCTGACGCTACCAGGCACTGCCAGGAGGGAAGGAGGATGAATGAGGCTTCTCTGCCTGACCAGCCTGGACGGCAGACAGTGACCTGGAGGGACTGTGGATGAAGTGCTCATTATCTGTGTATTGTCTGATGTCCCCTAAAGTCACTATAAGGAAAACCCCTTCTCTAGGGGGAGTAATCAGATGACTTCTAATACTACTACTCCCAGCAGGCTGCTGCATTAGGCTGAGGAGGCAGAGCCACAACTTAACTCTACATAGTAGCTAAAACTCATCCTGGCAGTCCAGAGGGTACAGAGAGATGATAGAGAATCACTCCTGATGATAGAGAATCACTCCTGATGATAGAGAATCCCTCCTGATGATAGAGAATCCCTCCTGATAATAGAGAATCCCTCCTGATAATAGAGAATCCCTCCTGATAATAGAGAATCCCTCCTGATAATAGAGAATCCCTCCTAAAAGAGAGGATATCACCTTTAATACTGTTTCCCCACAATTCTGGTCCATGTATGTAGTTTAATCCATGTCCCTATGTGGTCACCAATAGATGTACAATGTTGCCATGATTGCGCAGCTACTGGTGACCACATATATGTCCATATGCTGTACAAACAACGGCCGTTCCACGTGAACAACTGTTTAACGCTAACTATGGTCAGAAGTAATGAACGTGTTCAATAACTCCAGCCGTAGGTTGTGTTAAACAACGGCCATTCAAGCTGAACGGTTGTTGTTTGTACAGCATATGAACATAGCCTTAAAGTGTAACCATCATCTTTCGCTGGTGGCAGGATACGCTGTCAAAATGCTGCCACCATGCTACAGTACCTGTGAAGGTCCAACAATACCATCAATTGCACTGTATGCAACGACACTGCCAGAAGTATTCCATCTCCGCTGGGCGCATGTACAGGATATCCTGCCACCAGAGAAAGACCATCAGTACACTTTAAGTTTCACAAAGATTTGAAAAATAGGCCTTGGTACTTATGGCCAAAAGTGGGGAGTTAGAGAAGCACTACAGGAATTTTTTTTTCTTGCTTATATAATGCAACTTGGCAATTACTAGAGGTACTTTAGTTATCATGCTATGCAGTTAGTCTACAGTAGCGGCATTAAAGTGACAGTACCACCAGGCCCAGGCTGAAGCACTGGAGGCGGCCGACCCACCCTTAGTGGGGGGAAACCCCCCCGCCCCTCTATGATAGGGTTCCATTGATTCTAATGCAGTCACGTCATGGAGGGGCTGGAGTTTCTTCCCACTAGGGTACTATTACACCAACAGATCTGACGACAGATTATCTGCCAAAGATTTGAAGCCAAAGCCAGAAACAGACTATAAACAGAGATCAGGTCATAAAGGAAAGACTGGATTTCTCCTCTTTTCAAATTCACTCCTGGGTTTGGCTTCAAATCTTTGGCAGATAATCTGTCGTCAGATCTGTTGGTGTAATAGTACCCTAAGGGTAGGTCGGCCCGCCTCCAATGCTTCAGCCTGGGCCTTGTGGTACAGTCACTTTAAGTTATTGTATGGTGGCATTATTTAGTCATATATGTTGGTGATATTTAGATCTTTTGCTAATAGCGATAATTGGCGTGTTCAAATGGGCCTTCACAACGGGCGTATTGAGACCTAGTGCAGCCCAAGCTGTAAATACAGCCCTGGTGATCAGCAGTGTATTATATACTTATCTTCCTGTATGAGTGTGTATATATTTCTCCATTCTGTGTAGGTATACAGCAGTGTATTATATACTTATTATCCTCCTGTATGAGTGTGTATATATCTCTCCATTCTGTGTAGGTATACAGCAGTGTATTATATACTTATCTTCCTCCTGAGTGTGTATATATCTCTCCATTCAGTGTAGGTATACAGCAGTGTATTATATACTTATCTTCCTACTGAGTGTGTATATATCTCTCCATTCAGTGTAGGGATGTAATCCACAATATGTTATATTCTAAGTTTTATCACTTATCGCCAGCTACAGTCTTCAGAAATTAAAAAGATTTTTTTTTGCAGAGGAAATGAGCCAAAGCCAAGAGTTAGCTCAGAAGGAAAAGAGATATAAGTTAAAGTGCTATACTTACCATCCTGGTCAAACCATTTTTTTCTGCAAGAAAACCAATGTGGCACTACAGTGGAAGACGTGATATGGGAGGGTAGGGGCGTGTCTTGGGGGTTAGGGGCGTGTCTTGGGGATAGGGCGTGTCTTTGGGTGGGGTTAGGGGCGTGTCCATGTCCCTCTTTCCTCTCAGCCAAAGTTGGGAGGTATGTCTATAGCAACACACACTTCTACCTAGAATATCTATATGTACACGTATACAGTCTACTGTGATACGTATATTGCTATATACACACACAGAAGGCCACATATATTATACCTGTACCTTAGTGCTTGTTGGTCCAGGGCCGCAGGAAAGAGAGAGAGAGAGCAGAGGTGTAGCGAGGCAAAGATTAAGCACAGGGGGCCCATGTTGTCCCTTCACTGCTGGTATATAACACACATATATATAATATATTAAATGAAGTTTAGATATGTATAAGTGATTGTTCAGATTGGCTCCTCTCTCCTGGCAGCACTAGTGCGGTGGTCACAATATGGGATACATAAGGTCATATATACTGTGCACCTGGAAGGTTTTTATGAAGAATCATTATCAGGCAGCTCTGGGCTCAATCACCATTTTTTAAAGTAATTGCATTAAAGTTTTCGCATTTAACCCCTTAAAGACAGAGACAACTTGCATTTTTGCGTTTTCGTTTTTTCCTCCTTGTGTATATAAGGCCATACATACATACATACATACATAGCACTTGCATTTTTTCACCTAGAGACCCACATCATCCCTTATCCTTATTTTTTGCGCCACTAATTGTACTTTGCAATGACGGCTGCATTTTTTTATAAATTACACTGCGAAACCAGGAAAATATTCAAAGTGTGGTGAAATTGGAAAAAAAAAACAACGCATTTTGTTTATTTGGGGGGTATTTGTGTTTTTATGTTGTTCGCCCTGGGGTAACACTGACTTGTTATACATGTTCCTCAAGTCATTACGATTGCGACGATATATAACATGTATAACTTTTCTTGTATCTGATGGCCGGTAAAAAATCAAACCATTGTTACCAAATATACGTCCCTTACAATCGCTCTATTCCCGGCTTATAGCGCTTTTATCCTTTGGTCTATGGGGCTGTGTCAGGTGTCAGTTTTTGCGCCACGATGTGATCTTTCTATCGGTACCTTGATTGCGCATATACGACTTTGATCACTTTTTATTACAATTTTTCTGGATTTGATTTGACCAAAAATGCGCAATTTTGCATTTTGTTTTTTTTTGCGCTGACGCCGTTTACCGTGTGAGATCAGGAATGTGATTAATTAATAGTTCGGGCGATTACGCACGCGGCTATAGCAAACATGTTTATTTATTTATAACATGGGAAAAGGGGGGTGATTCTGAGTTTTATTAGGGGAGGGGGATTTTTTACTAATAACAACACTTTTTTTTTTATTCCTTTTACACTTATACTAGAAGCCCCCCTGGGGTTAGGGTTATTCCCCCTGGGGTTAGGGTTATTCCCCCTGGGGTTAGGGTTATTGCCTTCTGGGGTTAGGGTTATTCCCCCTGGGGTTAGGGTTATTCCCCCTGGGGTTAGGATTCTTCCCCCTGGGGTTAGGGTTATTCCCCCTGGGGGACTTCTAGTATAAGCACTCTGATCTCTCATTGATCTATGCTGTATATAGTAATACAGCATAGATCGATGAGATAGGCACCTGATTGCTTTCAGCTGCTGCAGCCGGAAGCAACCGAGTGCCGAGTCGGGATCAGCGCCATTACAGCGCAGACCCCGGCCAGCAGCAGACACAGAAATCACTCCTCCAGGACAACGTCCTGGGGTGGGCAATCTCCGCCACTAGACCACCAGGGATCAGACTGCATAAGTAATACTTTATTAGCGGGCATGGCAATCTGATCATGCTCGTTAATAGCCACGGTCCCAGGGTACATGTGGCACCCGGGACTGCGGCGGTTCAGAGCAGGGTCACCGCGCGGCCTCCCTCTGAACTCCCTGAGGCGACCAAAGGGCCTAAATATACACCCTGTGTTGTTAAGGTACTTAGGGACCAAATTTTAACCCCTTAACGGAGGCACCGTTGTCTCCGCTCCCTGCTGTCTGTACCTGAGGAGGCACCGTTGTCTCCGCTCCCTGCTGTCTGTACCTGAGGAGGCGCCATTGTCTACGCTGCCTGCTGTCTGTACCTGAGGAGGCGCCGTTGTCTCCGCTTCCTGCTGTCTGGACCTGAGGAGGGGCCATTGTCCCCGCTCCCTGCTGTCTGTACCTGAGGAGGTGCCGTTGTCTCCGCTCCCTGCTGTCTGTACCTGAGGAGGGGCCGTTGTCTCTGCTCCCTGCTGTCTGTACCTGAGGAGGCGCCGTTGTCTCCGCCCCCTGCTGTCTGTACCTGAGGAGGCGCCGTTGTCTCCGCTCCCTACTGTCTGTACCTGTGGAGGCGCCGTTGTCTCCGCTCCCTGCTGTCTGTACCTGAGGAGGCGCCGTTGTCTCCGCTCCCTGCTGTCTGTACCTGAGGAGGCGCCGTTGTCTCCGCTCCCTGCTGTCTGTACCTGAGGAGGCGCCGTTGTCTCCGCTTCCTGCTGTCTGTACCTGAGGAGGCGCCGTTGTCTACGCTGCCTGCTGTCTGAAACCTGAGGAGGCGCCGTTGTCTACGCTCCCTGCTGTCTGTACCTGAGGAGGCGCCGTTGTCTCCGCTCCCTGCTGTCTGTACCTGAGGAGGCGCCGTTGTCTCCGCTCCCTGCTGTCTGTACCTGAGGAGGCGCCGTTGTCTCCGCTCCCTGCTTTCTGTACCGTGAATTAGGAGTCGGCGTTGTCTCTGCTCCCTGCTGTCTGTACCTGAGGAGGCGCCGTTGTCTCTGCTCCCTGCTGTCTGTACCTGAGGAGGCGCCGTTGTCTCTGCTCCCTGCTGTCTGTACCTGAGGAGGCGCCGTTGTCTCCGCTCCCTGCTGTCTGTACCTGAGGAGGCGCCGTTGTCTCCGCTCCCTGCTGTCTGTACCTGAGGAGGCGCCGTTGTCTCCGCTCCCTGCTGTCTGTACCTGAGGAGGCGCCGTTGTCTCCGCTCCCTGCTGTCTGTACCTGAGGAGGCGCCGTTGTCTCCGCTCCCTGCTGTCTGTACCTGAGGAGGCGCCGTTGTCTTCGCTCCCTGCTCTCTGTACCTGTGAATTAGGAGTTTAAGCTTCCTGATCTATCTCCAGTGTGACCCCCAATGTAATGTGATTCTATGGTGCCGTCTCCTAATGCACAGGTACGCTCAGCAGTAGAGTCGATCAAACTTCGAGAAATCCTAGGTTCTATCGAACTCGAACATTCACGAACCTGCCGCATTTGATTGCTGATGTCTTCCCGGTCTGTGGGGAAGGAGGAGACAGCCCGGGGACCTATTACCTAGGCTGAATCCCAGAATTTCAGGCAGTACCCGGGCAGTCTCCTCCTTCCCCACGGACCTTGAAGACATCAGCAATCTAATGCGGCAGGTTTGTGAATGTTCGAGTTTGATGTAAGCTAGGATTTCCCGAGGTTTGATTGACTCTACTCAGCAGCGGAGACAGCAGCAGCAGTAACACCTCCAGTAAGGTATCCCTTCACCCCCGGTAAGGTATCCCGTCACCCCCGGTAAGGTATCCCGTCACCCCCGGTAAGGTATCCCGTCACCTCCGGTAAGGTATCCCGTCACCTCCGGTAAGGTATCCCGTCACCCCCGGTAAGGTATCCCGTCACCCCCGGTAAGGTATCCCGTCACCTCCGGTAAGGTATCCCGTCACCCCCGGTAAGGTATCCCGTCACCCCCGGTAAGGTATCCCGTCACCCCCGGTAAGGTATCCCGTCACCTCCGGTAAGGTATCCCGTCACCCCCGGTAAGGTATCCCGTCACCTCCAGTAAGGTATCCCGTCACCTCCAGTAAGGTATGCCGTCACCAAATTCAAAATAGAAATAATTTAGAAAAATGACTCTTGTATCATGGTCGCTGTATATACAAGTACAGTTGCTATATAGATCGGTGTAGGAAACCTTGGCTCCCCAGCTGTTGCAAAACTACAACTCCCATCATACATGGACAAAACTAAAACTTCCCTACCCCTGCAGATAGTAGGTGAAGGCAGTTATTAAGGGGTTAAGTATATAATAATGTACAACCAGACCAGACCCCTTAATAGACACTGGACACTCTCTTGTGTGTCTCCCCTCATCCCAGCCTGGTGTCACCCTGTACCCCCCTTCCCACTCCAGACTGGGCACCCTTCACTCCCCCTCCCCAGACTGGGCACCCTTCACTCCCCCTCCCCAGACTGGGCACCCTTCACCCCTCCCTCCCCCCCCTCAGACTGGGCAGCCTTCACCCTCCTCCCCACACTGGGCGCCCCTGATTGTCCTCCCCTTCCCACACACCTGTATTTTATTTCTTCCTCCTCCATAGTGCAGTGTACATACAGGACCTGCGGTGACATCATAGTCACATGCCAAGGTCCTTCACCATCTACACAGTAACTTTGCTGTACTGTCTCCTGGCTGCGTTTTTACCGAGATTTTGTGCAAATCAGGGCTAAACGCAGCGATTTTGCACAAATTATAGCTAAACAGCAGCCAGGAGACAGTACAGTATGGGAAATAGCTCTGCTGATCAAGTTATAATCGTCCCCGTCCTCCTCACACTGACAGAGGGCAGGAGGCTTCCAGGCTGCCTCATCCACTGCCATCCTCTCTCTGGTCCCTGTGATGGCGCCCCCCCCCCGGTCTCTGCACCCGGGGCAGCTGCCCCCCCCCCCCTCCCTACGGCCCTGGAGAGAGACCCAGAGTATTGGATGGGAGATTTGTCCCATCCATCTAGTGGTGGAATGGAGAATGGTGACCAACTGGGTATATTAGCTTCTTCCTGGACTCAGGGCCTATTAGATAATGTAAATGTATACACAGTGAGAGCTCAGTGACTGCCTACTATCAGTATATACTATATACTTGGCACAGGTATATAGTATATGTGGTCACAGCTCCTGGGTGTGAGGCTATCCGTGTAATATCACATGGATGATGTATTCTATGTATATGCACTTGTAGTGTCTGTATCATCCGTCACATACTCATCAGGATCGCCCTGTGCTGTGATGCAATACGTCATAATAATATTTTACTCTTATAGATGAGGAAGTGTCGTAGCCGATGTCATGTGGTGGATCAGTGATGTCATGTGGTGGATCAGTGATGTCATGTGGTGGGTCAGTGATGTCATCGAGCTGCTGCCTTCTCTTCTGAAGTCTTTTCTGTATTCCTCGATGTGTCCCCCCCCCCCCCCCCCGCATGATAATTTACAAGATGTCTTGTGATCGACTATGATGATTAAAGAGAGATGTCCTCAAGAGTTGTCATAGTCTTATTTACCAGGAGGGAGAAAGCGTTTACAGAGGAGGGTGAAGTGAAAGCCAAATCTGCTGTCAGATCATAAAATCCATATGGGCTGGTGACGGATCCTGGGATGAGTCCATATGGGCTGGTGACGGATCCTGGGATGAGTCCATATGGGCTGGTGACGGATCCTGGGATGAGTCCATATGGGCTGGTGACAGATCTGGGGATGAGTCCATATGGGCTGGTGACAGATCCTGGGATGAGTCCATATGGGCTGGTGACGGATCCTAGGATTAGTCCATATGGGCTGGTGACGGATCCTGGGATGAGTCCATATGGGCTGGTGACGGATCCTGGGATGAGTCCATATGGGCTGGTGACGGATCCTGGGATGAGTCCATATGGGCTGGTGACAGATCCTGGGATGAGTCCATATGGGCTGGTGACAGATCCTGGGATGAGTCCATATGGGCTGGTGACAGATCCTGGGATGAGTCCATATGGGCTGGTGACAGATCCTGGAATGAGTCCATATGGGCTGGTGACAGATCTGGGGATGAGTCCATATGGGCTGGTGACAGATCCTAGGATGAGTCCATATGGGCTGGTGACAGATCCTAGGATGAGTCCATATGGGCTGGTGATGGATCCTGGGATGAGTCCATATGGGCTGGTTACAGATCCTGGAATGAGTCCGTATGGGCTGGTGACAGATCTGGGGATGAGTCCATATGGGCTGGTGACAGATCCTAGGATGAGTCCATATGGGCTGGTGACGGATCCTGGGATGAGTCCATATGGGCTGGTGACGGATCCTGGGATGAGTCCGTATGGGCTGGTTACAGATCCTGGAATGAGTCCGTATGGGCTGGTGACAGATCCTGGAATGAGTCCATATGGGCTGGTGACAGATCCTGGGTCCTGGCGTCACGACAACCTACCATCTGGCTGAGCTATATTCCGACTAACCACCACAGGAGTGGCATCTCACATTACCATCTAGTGACCGGTCGAGCGTACACCACACGTTATAGTGGAGAGACGCAGCAGCAGATCATACAGTGCACAGTCTTGCAGATTAGAATTCTGCTGCTTTTGTTGCTGCGACATATTGAAAAGTAATATACATATATGTTCACGTATCGCCTGTTGCTGTACCTAAAAGTTGCAAACACCTCCTGTTTCTGCCCAAATTGGCGCACTTCTTCTGGGATGTTAAACAGTTGCAATAGTCTCTTGTGCTCTGCAACAGATTCACAAAAAAAGCCTTGGTGCAGAGATATATCACACAACTTTGTATACAGTTAAACATTTTTGAAATGTGTAAGGCTAGCGCACGGAAATGCTGGTGGGGGGCAGCACAAGCCAGTAGGGATAAAATATGTGCTGGTGGGGGGCCGCACAAGCCAGTAGGGATAAAATGTGTGCTGGTGGGGGGCCGCACAAGCCAGTAGGGATAAAATGCGTGCTGGTGGGGGGCCGCACAAGCCAGTAGGGATAAAATGCGTGCTGGTGGGGGGCCGCACAAGCCAGTAGGGATAAAATGCGTGCTGGTGGGGGGCCGCACAAGCCAGTAGGGATAAAATGTGTGCTGGTGGGGGGCCGCACAAGCCAGTAGGGATAAAATGTGTGCTGGTGGGGAGCCGCACAAGCCAGTAGGGATAAAATGTGTGCTGGTGGGGGCAGCCAGCATTACGCTCATCCAGCATCCCTGGCTTCATTGGACAGTTAAGCAGCGGGCGGGGTACACAGCTGCTGATGCCCGAGCAGCAGGGACAGGAGGTAAAGTGGATAGCCAATAACGCTCTCCACTAGCCAGTCATCCACACAGTCCAGTCTCCTCACTAGCCAAGTCTGGACTGCAGGAACCTTTCTCTGACCCTCCTTCCTCCCAACCTGCCCAATCGCACCATCCTAGTCATCCCACCCTTGCCCAGTCCCAGGAGCTTTTTTCAGGCCCTTTTCCAGAATTGGAGACATTACAAACATCTTACATCAGGGGCCTCGTAGGACAGGATCCTCAGGGGTATATTATGAGCCCTAAAGAAGGAAAACTAAAGACCCCCAAACACCAGTACACCATAACATAATACACCACCATTACACCATAATACACCCCCTCCCATTACACCATAATACATCCCTCCCATTACACCATAATGTCGATGTTTAGAACTGGTGGGGCCCGTCCTGTGGTTGTATAGGGGTGGTGGGGCCCGTCCTGTGGGGTGTATAGGGCTGGTGGGGCCCGTCCTGTGGGGTGTATAGGGCTGGTGGGGCCCGTCCTGTGGGGTGTATAGGGCTGGTGGGGCCCGTCTTGTGGTTGTATAGGACTGGTGGGGCCCGTCCTGTGGTTGTATAGGACTGGTGGGGCCCGTCCTGTGGTTGTATAGGGCTGGTGGGGCCCGTCCTGTGGTTGTATAGGGCTGGTGGGGCCCGTCCTGTGGGGTGTATAGAGCTGGTGGGGCCCGTCCTGTGGGGTGTATAGAGCTGGTGGGGCCCGTCCTGTGGTTGTATAGGGCTGGTGGGGCCCGTCCTGTGGTTGTATAGGGCTGGTGGGGCCCGTCCTGTGGGGTGTATAGGGCTGGTGGGGCCCGTCCTGTGGTTGTATAGAGCTGGTGGGGCCCGTCCTGTGGGGTGTATAGAGCTGGTGGGGCCCGTCCTGTGGTTGTATAGGGCTGGTGGGGCCCGTCCTGTGGTTGTATAGGACTGGTGGGGCCCGTCCTGTGGTTGTATAGGGCTGGTGGGGCCCGTCCTGTGGTTGTATAGGGGTGGTGGGGCCCGTCCTGTGGTTGTATAGGGGTGGTGCCGCCCGTCCTGTGGTTGTATAGGGGTGGTGGCGCCCGTCCTGTGGTTGTATAGGGGTGGTGGCGCCCGTCCTGTGGGGTGTATAGAGCTAATGGGGCCCGTCCTGTGGTTGTATAGGGGTGGTGGGGCCCGTCCTGTGGTTGTATAGGGCTGGTGGGGCCCGTCCTGTGGGGTGTATAGGGCTGGTGAGGCCCGGCCCGTGGGGTGTATAGGGCTGGTGGGGCCCATCCTGTGGGGTGTATAGGGCTGGTGGGGCCCGTCCTGTGGCTGTATAGGGCTGGTGGGGCCCATCCTGTGGGGTGTATAGGGCTGGTGGGGCCCGTCCTGAGGCTGTATAGGGCTGGTGGGGCCCGTCCTGTGGTTGTATAGGGGTGGTGGGGCCCGTCCTGTGGGGTGTATAGGGCTGGTGGGGCCCGTCCTGTGGGGTGTATAGGGCTGGTGGGGCCCGTCCTGTGGGGTGTATAGGGCTGGTGGGGCCCGTCCTGTGGGGTGTATAGGGCTGGTGGGGCCCGTCCTGTGGGGTGTATAGGGCTGGTGGGGCCCGTCCCGTGGGGTGTATAGGGCTGGTGGGGCCCGTCCCGTGGGGTGTATAGGGCTGGTGGGGCCCGTCCCATGGGGTGTATATGTAGTATACCAGAGCATGGTTCCTGTGGCTGGGCTGAGGATGGCTCCTGTCAACAAGTGTTATTATATATTTTAGGAGATAACATGTTTTATGTGCAACTATTCTGTGTATTTCTCTGTACCAGTAACTGGCAGGCAGAGATGGGTTACATGCTTACACTGCACACCACACAACAGCGACATCTACTGACCGTAGTGGGAACTGCTCTAGGTAGTGTGGTAAGCTTAGGAAGTTGCTAGAAGGGGGTGTGGTTATGCAGATAGGCCCCCTATATAAGGCTGGCTGTTGCAGAGCTGAGACAGGAGACAAGTGACCAGCTGTAGAGGGAATAACATCACCTCAGGAGATCACCACAGAGAGAGAAGCTGCTGAGGGGAACAAGGAGAAAGATCTTACACAGAGCAGCAAGAGAACAGACAGCTGGAGGTGAGAGAAAGAGAGACCCTGAGAGACAGTTTGTCAGGTGCCCCCTCAGGAAAGGGCCAGCACATATACAGTCAGTGGGAATCCTAAAGACAGACACCCAGTGGAGAGACTTGGCTGTAAGGGGAGCCGAGCTAACCTAGGCCTCAGCACCCATCTTCCTGACATTCGGGGGGTAGGATTGACTAGGACCCCTGGATCCTCTGGGATCCGAAAGTTGTGGCCTAAGGCCCGGCCCAGTAACCTAAGCAGGAAGCTCCCTGGCAGACAGGGAGGGGAGAAGCAGACACAAGCGCCATTGGGGAGAAGTCCACAGGATCACAGTGCTCACCAGCGTCCCACACGTACTGGCAGACCAGGACCTAAGGCAGGTCGTCTCTCTTCACACCACCAGGCTCTCACAAGCACAGTACCTCAGTCAAAGCCGCCAGTAGTCACAGCTGTATGCTAAAGGACTGTATAACACCTGCAAGTCTTACAGTAAAGGAGTTGTTGTTACACTGCCTCCCTCCTTGTCTCCCTGTTGTCTGGTCCACCTGCACCACACCACCATCAAGGGCCATATTACCAGGCAGCAGTATTTTGGGGTTGGCCCCGGGGGAACTACAGGTCCACACCACCGACCACCTTACACACGGGTGCAGCCCCCCTACAGAAACCGCTGCAGCAGCCACAGAAGAGAGAGAGATACCCGGGAAGCGCCAGAGAGTCCCCCTGTACCTGCAGAAGCCCTCGTGCCCACCTGTGACAGTGACAAGTTCCAGCCATCCTGCAGGTATAGCACACTCTCACTCTGCAGCCCTCAGTGCATCCCCTCACAGAGGAGCTCAGTGCCACACTCAGGAGAGACTACTACCACCATCATCCTCTCCTCATTCCCCTCACAGAGGAGCTCAGCCACACGCTCAGGAGAGACTACCATCACCATCATCCTCTCCTCACTCCCCTCACAGAGGAGCTCAGCCACACGCTCAGGAGAGACTACCATCACCATCATCCTCTCCTCACTCCCCTCACAGAGGAGCTCAGCCACACGCTCAGGAGAGACTACCATCACCATCATCCTCTCCTCACTCCCCTCACTCTCTTCCCATTACCCCGGCTCGCTGCATATAGGGCTGGTGGGGCCCGTCCTGTGGTTGTATAGGGGTGGTGGGGCCCGTCCTGTGGTTGTATAGGGGTGGTGGGGCCCGTCCTGTGGTTGTATAGGGCTGGTGGGGCCCGTCCTGTGGTTGTATAGGGCTGGTGGGGCCCGTCCTGTGGGGTGTATAGGGCTGGTGGGGCCCGTCCTGTGGTTGTATAGGGCTGGTGGGGCCCGTCCTGTGGTTGTATAGAGCTGGTGGGGCCCGTCCTGTGGTTGTATAGGGCTGGTGGGGTCCGTCCTGTGGGGTGTATAGGGCTGGTGGGGCCCGTCCTGTGGTTGTATAGGGCTGGTGGGGCCCGTCCTGTGGGGTGTATAGGGCTGGTGGGGCCCGTCCCGTGGGGTGTATAGGGCTGGTGGGGCCCGTCCCGTGGGGTGTATAGGGCTGGTGGGGCCCGGCCCGTGGGGTGTATAGGGCTGGTGGGGCCCGTCCTGTGGGGTGTATAGGGCTGGTGGGGCCCGTCCTGTGGGGTGTATAGGGCTGGTGGGGCCCGTCCTGTGGGGTGTATAGGGCTGGTGGGGCCCGTCCCGTGGGGTGTATAGGGCTGGTGGGGCCCGTCCCGTGGGGTGTATAGGGCTGGTGGGGCCCGTCCCGTGGGGTGTATAGGGCTGGTGGGGCCCGTCCTGTGGGGTGTATAGGGCTGGTGGGGCCCGGCTTGTGCCTCGCTCTCCCACTCGCACCATCTGTGTCCTGCGGGGCTTTTCTTCCTGCTCATTGTCGGCCTCCATTCCTCGGCTTCCTCCCCCTCTAATCACTTCTCTTGTTCCCCTCTCTTCCCGCTGTGTCTTCCGCCTTCTCAGGATTTGCCATTTTATGATTATTTCTCATTATATTTTCATCTTTCTTGTTCCCTGAGATGCAAATATTTAACTCTACATCGTCTGACTGTTCCCAGATCTACCGTTAGAGCCATTCCTCTGACTGCCTGGATTCGGGAGTATGGATATTCACAGATCCGGCCTCTGACTGTGCGGTGCTCCGGCCTATGACAGTGCGGTGCTCCGGCCTCTGACTGTGCGGTGCTCCGGCCTCTGACTGTGCGGTGCTCCGGCCTATGACTGTGCGGTGCTCCGGCCTCTGACTGTGCGGTGCTCCGGCCTATGACTGTGCGGTGCTCCGGCCTATGACAGTGCGGTGCTCCGGCCTATGACAGTGCGGTGCTCCGGCCTCTGACTGTGCGGTGCTCCGGCCTCTGACTGTGCGGTGCTCCGGCCTCTGACTGTGCGGTGCTCCGGCCTCTGACTGTGCGGTGCTCCGGCCTCTGACTGTGCGGTGCTCCGGCCTCTGACTGTGCGGTGCTCCAGCCTCTGACTGTGCGGTGCTCCGGCCTCTGACTGTGCGGTGCTCCGGCCTCTGACTGTGCGGTGCTCCGGCCTATGACTGTGCGGTGCTCCGGCCTATGACTGTGCGGTGCTCCGGCCTCTGACTGTGCGGTGCTCCGGCCTCTGACTGTGCGGTGCTCCGGCCTCTGACTGTGCGGTGCTCCGGCCTATGACTGTGCGGTGCTCCGGCCTCTGACTGTGCGGTGCTCCGGCCTCTGACTGTGCGGTGCTCCGGCCTCTGACTGTGCGGTGCTCCGGCCTATGACTGTGCGGTGCTCCGGCCTATGACAGTGCGGTGCTCCGGCCTCTGACTGTGCGGTGCTCTGGCCTCTGACTGTGCGGTGCTCCGGCCTCTGACTGTGCGGTGCTCCGGCCCATGACAGTGCGGTGCTCCGGCCTCTGACCGTGCGGTGCTCCGGCCTATGACCGTGCGGTGCTCCGGCCTCTGACTGTGCGGTGCTCCGGCCTATGACTGTGCGGTGCTCCGGCCTATGACAGTGCGGTGCTCCGGCCTCTGACCGTGCGGTGCTCCGGCCTCTGACCGTGCGGTGCTCCGGCCCCTGACTGTGCGGTGCTCCGGCCCCTGACTGTGCGGTGCTCCGGCCCCTGACTGTGCGGTGCTCCGGCCTCTGACTGTGCGGTGCTCCGGCCTAGTGATCAGGGATCGGGAGTCTCCTCTCTGTATACAGTGATCAGGGATCGGGAGTCTCCTCATTATATACAGTGATCAGGGATCGGGCGTCTCCTCATTATATACAGTGATCAGGGATCAGGAGTCTCCTCATTATATACAGTGATCAGGGATCAGGAGTCTCCTCATTATATACAGTGATCAGGGATCGGGAGTCTCCTCATTATATACAGTGATCAGGGATCCGGAGTCTCCTCTCTGTATACAGTGATCAGGGATCGGGAGAAAGGACGCAGCTTAGCTTTCCAACGTGGGTCTACCTAAGCCCTGGTTCTCTACCAGTTAGTTCTCAGACAGTAACCCGCATGGGTCGGACACTGGACAAAGCCCGCTTACAAACTTCACTGTATATAATGAGGAGACTCCCGATCCCTGATCACTGTATATAATGAGGAGACTCCCGATCCCTGATCACTGTATATAATGAGGAGACTCCCGATCCCTGATCACTGTATATAATGAGGAGACTCCCGATCCCTGATCACTGTATACAGAGAGGAGACGCCCGATCCCTGATCACTGTATATAATGAGGAGACTCCCGATCCCTGACCACTGTATACAGAGAGGCGACTCCCGATCCCTGATCACTGTATACAGAGAGGAGACTCCCGATCCCTGATCACTGTATATAATGAGGAGACTGTATATACTGTATATAACAAGGCGAGTCCCTATCACCGCATATAATGAGGTGTAGAGATGCATGAGATGTGAAATATTCGAAAGCTCGAAACGGACTCGATTCGAACGGACTGTTTGACTATTCGATCGAATATTGAATCCCATTATATTGAATCCCATTAAAGCCTATGGGAAAAATGCTGGTGACTTGGTGGTCTCCAAATGGTCGAATTTAGGTCATAAAGTCCACAATGACACCTCAGATAATGATGCTAACACCTCTGGAATGAAAATGGGACAGTAGGGGAAGCATGCCTGGCTGCATCTAACATGCCCATGTCGCAGTATTACGCCACTTTCTCAGCCTCTCAGCAATACACCCAATATAGCCTCTATGTAACATGGAAAAAAACAGCAGGAAACCTTCTTTCCTCTACATTAGCATAAACAGAAAGCCAATTTATAACGAACATTTTCCTGAACCCTTTTAAATCACGTTGTCTATGACAACCACAGATGGCCGGAGGGGGGGGGGGGGGGGGGGGGAGAGAATCAAACAGCATCCACCGCTAAATGCTATGTGCGTGTGATGTGGTCATACACATTCTCTTTAAATTTTGAAAGTCATCTGGCACTTCCATACGCCCTTCATTACACATAAAGGGGTGTGGGTCTCATGGAAACCTTCCAAAAATAGAGTCTGAGTACCTTTTTGGTGAGCTCTCCAAAAATTGAGTTAGAGGCCCTTGAGGTGAGCCCTTGAAAAGCTGAGTTAAAGGACCCTTGAGGTGAGCCCTCCAAATTTTGAGTTTGACAAGTTAAAGTTGACACCAGCAAACATTGGATGATGTTGAGGTGAGCCCTACAAACATACATTTTTAGGCCCTTGAGGTGAGCCATTGAAAACAATTATCTGCATGGCCTTTCAGATGAGCCCTCTAAAGATGTGACGACAACAGATTTCTCCAAAACGATACACCGGACCAGCGAGTTGCAGATGAATAGTTTATTTGTACGGACCCATAAGACCACAGGTATAACAGCAGTATTCACACACAGATGTCAACGCATTTCTGATGCTATCGCATCCTTAATCATGACAATTGTAACTACGTGTGGAGCTAGCTTTTAAACTCTAAGCTCCACCTCTCTCTGATGTCAGAGCATGATGAGTTACACATGTTGTATGGGTGAAGTGAGTTAGAACCAACATAAACACTTAAAACCAATGCTACCGGAAAATACTGAACAAAAAGTGCCAAAATTTACACTATTTACAAGGGGCTGAATTGCGTGTCACAGAATAATACAACATTTAACAACTTGTAACATGTTATATGCACAAGATCACAACAATTGTGAATTTAATAATACAAAAGTAGCTCACGTCTCAGATTCAGGCCATTAGGAGAATAGGTTTGAAGCTGAAATATCCAAAAAGCTTCCCTCTGTTGTAGTCTGCTCCTTCTATCCCCACCCCTCGCTAGCGGTGGAACTTTTTCTATGGCATGAAAACGTATAGAGTCTATTTTGCCCCCATGATTGTCCACATAATGTCTGGATGCACCTGACAGATTTCTGGCCTCCTCGCTCTATTTCTGGCCCTTTGTAACATCCATTGTGGATATCCCCGCTGACGGAGCCTGGCCTCACTGATCTCACATTCTATGTTAAATGCATCATCCGTACTGCAGTTGCGCTTCATACGTGTCATTTCCCCAACAGGGATTGATTTGATCGTATGAGGCGGATGGCTGCTGTCAGCATGGAGAGTAACATTACCCGAAACAGATTTACACATTTTTTTGCACACGGGGGTTTTGGAGCTGGTACTCCATCAACGCTCGCTGCTGCTCACACACCCTGGACAACATATATGTGGAATTCAGCGAGTGCTCACATTGCACGAGAGCCGGTGTTCTGGCAAATGTTGGCGTTGCTGGGTTTTTTTGAGGCTAGCAGCAACTACAGTAGACTTCTGAAAGTGGGCGCACAAGGGCCGCACTTTCACCAGTAACTCTGGTAGATCTTGGTAAGTTTTTAAAAATTGTTGGACCACCATTGCCGCTAGAGGAGGCCAGCACTGGGGCTGTACTGAATATCCCAGAGGTATGAGGAAGCATTGCCGCTAGAGGAGGCCAGCACTGGGGCTGTAGTGCCTTTATGTAGACACAGTCCATACTCTAAGTGGGTACGCTACTCACTGTCACCAACATTGCTGGATAAGTGGTAATCATCCTCTCCTTGGTCTCACCCACAAGCTGCCACCATGGATGGTGGGATGTCCCCACACCCATGCTGCTCACCAGCTTCCAGACGTCTCCCGAATCAATGCAGCTCATACAGTGAAGGGTTAATCAGAGTAGTGTAAAACATCGACTCTGGGGATAAAGTATGTACCTCCCAGGGATCTACAACTACTTCTCACCAGTGTGGTGGTCATGGTGGCTCCTCACGTCTCAGGACCCCCCAGGATGTTCTGTCACTAAGACCCAAGCACCACCATAGTCCTCAACATCCTGAGTGTAAAGGGTTAAAATAGGCCACAGGCTGCACCTTCTAGTAGGTGAAGAGTTAATGGTGCGGTTGACTGTGGAGCTGATGACTAAAAGGAGAAGTTCCCTATAATTACTGAGATGAAGACGTCTTATCTGATGTCAAGACAATGGAGAACAATAAACAACAGAGACAACGATCCTCCCCTACCCCATCCCATATGGAGGACGCCATCATAATACAATTATCCCCCCCGCCCCCCGATACAGAGGACGCCATCATTATACAATCATCCCCCCCCGCCCCCCGATACAGAGGACGCCATCATTATACTATCATCCCCCCGATACAGAGGATGCCATCATTATACAATCATCCCCCCCGCCCCCAATACAGAGGACGCCATCATTATACTATCATCCCCTCCGCCCCCCAATACAGAGGACGCCATCATTATACTATCATCCCCCCCGCCCCCAATACAGAGGACGCCATCATTATACTATCATCCCCCCGATACAGAGGACGCCATCATTATACAATCATCCCCCCCGATACAGAGGACGCCATCATTATACAATCATCCCCCCCGCCCCCAATACAGAGGACGCCATCATTATACAATCATCCCCCCCGCCCCCAATACAGAGGACGCCATCATTATACAATCATCCCCCAATACAGAGGACGCCATCATTATACAATCATCCCCCCCGCCCCCCAATACAGAGGACGCCATCATTATACTATCATCCCCCCTCCCCGATACAGAGGACGCCATCATTATACTATCATCCCCCCGCCCCCCCGATACAGAGGACGCCATCATTATACAATCACCCCCCGCCCCCAATACAGAGGACGTCATCATTATACAATCATCCCCCCCGATACAGAGGACGCCATCATTATACAATCATCCCCCCGCCCCCCAATACAGAGGACGCCATCATTATACAATCATCCCCCCGCCCCCCAATACAGAAGAAGCCATCATTATACTATCATCCCCCCTCCCCGATACAGAGGATGCCATCATTATACAATCACCCCCCCCCCCGCCCCCCCAATACAGAGGACGCCATCATTATACTATCATCCCCCCCCGCCCCCCGATACAGAGGACGCCATCATTATACAATCATCCCCCCGATACAGAGGACGTCATCATTATACAATCATCCCCCCCGATACAGAGGACGCCATCATTATACTATCATCCCCCCTCCCCGATACAGAGGACGCCATCATTATACAATCACCCCCCCCCGCCCCCCAATACAGAGGACGCCATCATTATACTATCATCCCCCCCCGCCCCCCGATACAGAGGACGCCATCATTATACTATCATCCCCCCGCCCCCAATACAGAGGACGTCATCATTATACAATCATCCCCCCGATACAGAGAACGCCATCATTATACAATCACCCCCCGCCCCCCGATACAGAGGACGCCATCATTATACAATCACCCCCCCCAATACAGAGGACGCCATCATTATACAATCACCCCCCCCGCCCCCCAATACAGAGGACGCCATCATTATACAATCATCCCCCCGCCCCCCGATACAGAGGACGCCATCATTATACAATCATCCCCCCCGCCCCCCGAAACAGAGGACGCCATCATTATACAATCATCCCCCCCCGCCCCCCAATACAGAGGACCCCATCATTATACAATCATCCCCCCCTGCCCCCCAATACAGAGGACGCCATCATTAAACAATCATCCCCCCGCCCCTGATACAGAGGACGCCATCATTATACAATCATCCCCCCCGCCCCCCCAATACAGAGGACGCCATCATTATACAATCATCCCCCCCGCCCCCCGATACAGAGGACGCCATCATTATACAATCATCCCCCCCCCCATACAGAGGACGCCATCATTATACAATCATCCCCCCCCGATACAGAGGACGCCATCATTATACAATCATCCCCCCCCGATACAGAGGACGCCATCATTATACAATCATCCCCCCCGTCCCCCGATACAGAGGACGCCATCATTATACAATCATCCCCCCGCCCCCCGATACAGAGGACGCCATCATTATACAATCATCCCCCCCCCATACAGAGGACGCCATCATTATACAATCATCCCCCCCCCCCGATACAGAGGACGCCATCATTATACAATCATCCCCCCCGTCCCCCGATACAGAGGACGCCATCATTATACAATCATCCCCCCCGCCCCCCCCATACAGAGGACGCCATCATTATACAATCACCCCCCCCGATACAGAGGACGCCATCATTATACAATCACCCCCCCAATACAGAGGACGCCATCATTATACAATCATCCCCCCGCCCCCCGATACAGAGGACGCCATCATTATACAATCATCCCCCCGCCCCAAGATACAGAGGACGCCATCATTATACAATCATCCCCCCGCCCCCCGATACAGAGGACGCCATCATTATACAATCATCCCCCCCCGCCCCCCAATACAGAGGACCCCATCATTATACAATCATCCCCCCTGCCCCCCAATACAGAGGACGCCATCATTAAACAATCATCCCCCCGCCCCTGATACAGAGGACGCCATCATTATACAATCATCCCCCCCCGCCCCCCAATACAGAGGACGCCATCATTATACAATCATCCCCCCGCCCCCCGATACAGAGGACGCCATCATTATACAATCATCCCCCCCCCCATACAGAGGACGCCATCATTACACAATCATCCCCCCCCGATACAGAGGACGCCATCATTATACAATCATCCCCCCCGTCCCCCGATACAGAGGACGCCATCATTATACAATCACCCCCCCAATTCAGAGGACGCCATCATTATACAATCATCCCCCCGCCCCCCAATACAGAGGACGCCATCATTATACAATCACCCCCCCAATACAGAGGACGCCATCATTATACAATCATCACTCCGCCCCCCGATACAGAGGACGCCATCATTATACAATCATCCCCCCCCATACAGAGGACGCCATCATTATACAATCATCCCCCCGCCCCCCAATACAGAGGACGCCATCATTATACAATCACCCCCCAATACAGAGGACGCCATCATTATACAATCATCCCCCCGATACAGAGGACGCCATCATTATACAATCATCCCCCCGCCCCCCAATACAGAGGACGCCATCATTATACAATCACCCCCCCAATACAGAGGACGCCATCATTATACAATCACCCCCCCAATACAGAGGACGCCATCATTATACAATCATCCCCCCGCCCCCCAATACAGAGGACGCCATCATTATACAATCACCCCCCCCCCCGCCCACCAATACAGAGGACGCCATCATTATACAATCATCCCTCCCCCCCCAATACAGAGGACGCCATCATTATACAATCATCCCCCCCGATACAGAGGACGCCATCATTATACAATCATCCCCCCCGCCCCCAATACAGAGGACGCCATCATTATACAATCATCCCCCCGCCCCCCAATACAGAGGACGCCATCATTATACAATCATCCCCTCCGCCCCCCAATACAGAAGAAGCCATCATTATACTATCATCCCCCCCCCCGATACAGAGGACGCCATCATTATACAATCACCCCCCCCCCCGCCCCCGATACAGAGGACGCCATCATTATACAATCACCCCCCCAATACAGAGGACGCCATCATTATACAATCATCCCCCCCGCCCCCCGATACAGAGGACGCCATCATTATACAATCACCCCCCCAATACAGAGGACGCCATCATTATACAATCATCCCCCCAATACAGAGGACGCCATCATTATACAATCACCCCCCCGCCCCCCAATACAGAGGACGCCATCATTATACTATTATCCCCCCCCCCGATACAGAGGACGCCATCATTATACAATCATCCCCCCCGATACAGAGGACGCCATCATTATACAATCACCCCCCCCAATACAGAGGACGCCATCATTATACTATCATCCCCCCGCCCCCCTATACAGAGGACGCCATCATTATACAATCACCCCCCCCAATACAGAGGACGCCATCATTATACAATCATCCCCCCCGCCCCCCGAAACAGAGGACGCCATCATTATACAATCATCCCCCCCCGCCCCCCAATACAGAGGACGCCATCATTATACAATCATCCCCCGCCCCCCGATACAGAGGACGCCATCATTATACAATCATCCCCCCCGCCCCCCAATACAGAGGACCCCATCATTATACAATCATCCCCCCCGCCCCCCGATACAGAGGACGCCATCATTAAACAATCATCCCCCCGCCCCTGATACAGAGGACGCCATCATTATACAATCATCCCCCCCCCGCCCCCCAATACAGAGGACGCCATCATTATACAATCATCCCCCCACCCCCCGATACAGAGGACGCCATCATTATACAATCATCCCCCCCCGATACAGAGGACGCCATCATTATACAATCATCCCCCCCGATACAGAGGACGCCATCATTATACAATCATCCCCCCCCGATACAGAGGACGCCATCATTATACAATCATCCCCCCCGTCCCCCGATACAGAGGACGCCATCATTATACAATCATCCCCCCCGTCCCCCAATACAGAGGATGCCATCATTATACAATTATCCCCCCGCCCTCCGATACAGAGGACGCCATCATTATACTATCCCCCCCCCCGCCCCCCAATACAGAGGACGCCATCATTATACAATCATCCCCCCGCCCCCCAATACAGAGGACGCCATCATTATACAATCATTTCCCCGCCCCCCAATACAGAGGACGCCATCATTATACAATCATCCCCCCCCAATACAGAGGACGCCATCATTATACAATCATCCCCCCGCCCCCCCCGATACAGAGGACGCCATCATTATACAATCATCCCCCCCAATACAGAGGACGCCATCATTATACAATCATCCCCCTCCCGATACAGAGGACGCCATCATTATACAATCATCCCCCCGCCCCCCGATACAGAGGACGCCATCATTATACAATCATCCCCCCCGCCCCCCAATACAGAGGACGCCATCATTATACAATCATCCCCCCCGCCCCCCGATACAGAGGACGCCATCATTATACAATCATTCCCCCGCCCCCCAATACAGAGGACGCCATCATTATACAATCATCCCCCGCCCCCCCGATACAGAGGACACCATCATTATACAATCATCCCCCCGCCCCCCGATACAGAGGACACCATCATTATACAATCATCCCCCCGCCCCCCGATACAGAGGACGCCATCATTATACAATCATCCCCCCCCAATACAGAGGACGCCATCATTATACAATCATTTCCCCGCCCCCCGATACAGAGGACGCCATCATTATACAATCATCCCCCCCAATACAGAGGACGCCATCATTATACAATCATCCCCCTCCCGATACAGAGGACGCCATCATTATACAATCATCCCTCCGCCCCCCGATACAGAGGACGCTATCATTATACAATCATCCCTCCGCCCCCCAATACAGAGGACGCCATCATTATACAATCATCCCCCCGCCCCCCAATACAGAGGACGCCATCATTATACAATCATCCCCCCGCCCCCCAATACAGAGGACGCCATCATTATACAATCATCCCCCCCAATACAGAGGACGCCATCATTATACAATCACCCCCCCCAATACAGAGGACGCCATCATTATACAATCATCCCCCTCCCCCCGATACAGAGGACGTCATCATTATACAATCATCCCCCCGCCCCCCAATACAGAGGACGCCATCATTATACAATCCTCCCCCCGCCCCCCATACAGAGGACGCCATCATTATACAATCATCCCCCCCGATACAGAGGACGCCATCATTATACAATCATCCCCCCCCGCCCCCCAATACAGAGGACGCCATCATTGAACAATCATCCCCCCGCCCCCCGATACAGAGGACGCCATCATTATACAATCATCCCCCCCGCCCCCCGATACAGAGGACGCCATCATTATACTATTATCCCCCCCCGATACAGAGGACGCCATCATTATACAATCATCCCCCAATACAGAGGACGCCATCATTATACAATCATCCCCCCCGCCCCCCGATACAGAGGACGCCATCATTATACTATTATCCCCCCCCGATACAGAGGACGCCATCATTATACAATCATCCCCCAATACAGAGGACGCCATCATTATACAATCATTTCCCCGCCCCCCGATACAGAGGACGCCATCATTATACAATCATCCCCCCGCCCCCCGATACAGAGGACGCCATCATTATACAATCATCCCCCAATACAGAGGACGCCATCATTATACAATCATCCCCCCGCCCCCCAATACAGAGGACGCCATCATTATACAATCATCCCCCCCGATACAGAGGACGCCATCATTATACAATCATCCCCCCCGCCCCCCAATACAGAGGACGCCATCATTATACAATCATCCCCCCGCCCCCCGATACAGAGGACGCCATCATTATACAATCATCCCCCCCGATACAGAGGACGCCATCATTATACAATCATCCCCCCCGCCCCCCAATACAGAGGACGCCATCATTATACAATCATCCCCCCCCCCAATACAGAGGACGCCATCATTATACAATCATCCCTCCGCCCCCCAATACAGAGGACGCCATCATTATACAATCATCCCCCCGCCCCCCAATACAGAGGACGCCATCATTATACAATCATCCCCCCCCCGATACAGAGGACGCCATCATTATACAATTATCCCCCCCGCCCCCCAATACAGAGGACGCCATCATTATACAATCATCCCCCCCGCCCCCCAATACAGAGGACGCCATCATTATACAATCATCCCCCCCGCCCCCCGATACAGAGGACGCCATCATTATACAATCATCCCCCCGCCCCCCAATACAGAGGACGCCATCATTATACAATCATCCCCCCCGATACAGAGGACGCCATCATTATACAATCATCCCCCCGCCCCAATACAGAGGACGCCATCATTATACAATCATCCCCCCGCCCCCCGATACAGAGGACGCCATCATTATACAATCATCCCCCCCGATAAAGAGGACGCCATCATTATACAATCATCCCCCCCGCCCCCCAATACAGAGGATGCCATCATTATACAATCATCCCCCCCCGATACAGAGGACGCCATCATTATACAATCATCCCCCCACCGATACAGAGGACGCCATCATTATACAATCATCCCCCCCGCCCCCCGATACAGAGGACGCCATCATTATACAATCATCCCCCTCCCGATACAGAGGACACCATCATTATACAATCATCCCCCCCGCCCCCCAATACAGAGGACACCATCATTATACAATCATCCCCCCCGCCCCCGATACAGAGGACGCCATCATTATACAATCATCCCCCCCAATACAGAGGACGCCATCATTATACAATCATCCCCCCGCCCCCCCGATACAGAGGACGCCATCATTATACAATCATCCCCCCCGCCCCCCGATACAGAGGACGCCATCATTATACAATCATCCCCCCCGCCCCCCGATACAGAGGACGCCAACATTATACAATTATCCCCCGCCCCCCGATACAGAGGACGCCATCATTATACAATCACCCCCCCAATACAGAGGACGCCATCATTATACAATCATCCCCCCCGCCCCCCAATACAGAGGACGCCATCATTATACAATCATCCCCCCCCGCCCCCCGATACAGAGGACGCCATCATTATACTATCCCCCCCCCGCCCCCAATACAGAGGACGCCATCATTATACAATCATCCCCCCGCCCCCCAATACAGAGGACGCCATCATTATACAATCATTTCCCCGCCCCCCAATACAGAGGACGCCATCATTATACAATCATCCCCCCCGATACAGAGGACGCCATCATTATACAATCATCCCCCCAATACAGAGGACGCCATCATTATACAATCATCCCCCCCAATACAGAGGACGCCATCATTATACAATCATCCCCCTCCCCCCGATACAGAGGACGCCATCATTATACAATCATCCCCCCCGCCCCCAATACAGAGGACGCCATCATTATACAATCATCCCCCTCCCGATACAGAGGACGCCATCATTATACAATCATCCCCCTCCCCCCGATACAGAGGACGCCATCATTATACAATCATCCCCCCCGCCCCCAATACAGAGGACGCCATCATTATACAATCATCCCCCTCCCGATACAGAGGACGCCATCATTA
Source organism: Dendropsophus ebraccatus (assembly GCF_027789765.1). Taxonomy (NCBI): domain Eukaryota; kingdom Metazoa; phylum Chordata; class Amphibia; order Anura; family Hylidae; genus Dendropsophus; species Dendropsophus ebraccatus. The sequence goes on along the minus strand of NC_091459.1, from coordinate 152,374,209 downwards.
TACAATCATCCCCCCGCCCCCCAATACAGAGGACGCCATCATTATACAATTATCCCCCCGCCCCCCAATACAGAGGACGCCATCATTATACAATCATCCCCCCGCCCCCCGATACAGAGGACACCATCATTATACAATCATCCCCCCGCCCCCCGATACAGAGGACACCATCATTATACAATCATCCCCCCGCCCCCGATACAGAGGACGTCATCATTATACAATCATCCCCCCCGCCCCCCAATACAGAGGACGCCATCATTATACAATCATCCCCCCGCCCCCCGATACAGAGGACACCATCATTATACAATCATCCCCCCGCCCCCGATACAGAGGACGCCATCATTATACAATCATCCCCCCCAATACAGAGGACGCCATCATTATACAATCATCCCCCGCCCCCCCGATACAGAGGACGCCATCATTATACAATCATCCCCCCCCAATACAGAGGACGCCATCATTATACAATCATCCCCCTCCCGATAGAGAGGACGCCATCATTATACAATCATCCCCCCGCCCCCCGATACAGAGGACGCCATCATTATACAATCATCCCCCCCGCCCCCCGATACAGAGGACGCTATCATTATACAATCATCCCCCCCCGCCCCCCAATACAGAGGACACCATCATTATACAATCATCCCCCCGCCCCCCAATACAGAGGACGCCATCATTATACAATCATCCCCCCCGCCCCCCAATACAGAGGACGCCATCATTATACAATCATCCCCCTCCCCCCAATACAGAGGACGCCATCATTATACAATCATCCCCCCGCCCCCAATACAGAGGACGCCATCATTATACAATCATCCCCCCGCCCCCCAATACAGAGGACGCCATCATTATACAATCATCCCCCCCGATACAGAGGACGCTATCATTATACAATCATCCCCCCCGCCCCCCAATACAGAGGACGCCATCATTAATACAATCATCCCCCGCCCCCCGATACAGAGGACGCCATCATTATACAATCATCCCCCCCGCCCCCCGATACAGAGGACGCCATCATTATACAATCATCCCCCCAATACAGAGGACGCCATCATTATACAATCATCCCCCCGCCCCCCGATACAGAGGACGCCATCATTATACAATCACCCCCCCAATACAGAGGACGCCATCATTATACAATCATCCCCCCCCGCCCCCCAATACAGAGGACGCCATCATTATACAATCATCCCCCCCGCCCCCCGATACAGAGGACGCCATCATTATACTATTATCCCCCCCCCCGATACAGAGGACGCCATCATTATACAATCATCCCCCAATACAGAGGACGCCATCATTATACAATCATTTCCCCGCCCCCCGATACAGAGGACGCCATCATTATACAATCATCCCCCTCCCCCCAATACAGAGGACGCCATCATTATACAATCATCCCCCAATACAGAGGACGCCATCATTATACAATCATCCCCCCCAATACAGAGGACGCCATCATTATACAATCATCCCCCCCGATACAGAGGACGCCATCAATATACAATCATCCCCCCCCGATACAGAGGACGCCATCATTATACAATTATCCCCCCGCAATACAGAGGACGCCATCATTATACAATCATTTCCCCGCCCCCCGATACAGAGGACGCCATCATTATACAATCATCCCCCCGATACAGAGGACGCCATCATTATACAATCATCTCCCCGCCCCCCGATACAGAGGACGCCATCATTATACAATCATCCCCCCCAATACAGAGGACGCCATCATTATACAATCATCCCCCTCGCCCCCCAATACAGAGGACGCCATCATTATACAATCACCCCCCCCAATACAGAGGACGCCATTATTATACAATCACCCCCCCAATACAGAGGACGCCATCATTATACAATCATCCCCCCCGCCCCCCGATACAGAGGACGCCATCATTATACAATCATCCCCCTGCCCCCCAATACAGAGGACGCCATCATTATACAATCATCCCCCCCGATACAGAGGACGCCATCATTATACAATCATCCCCCCCCCAATACAGAGGACGCCATCATTATACAATCATCCCCCGCCCCCCATACAGAGGACGCCATCATTATACAATCACCCCCCCCCCAATACAGAGGACGCCATCATTATACAATCATCCCCCCGCCCCCAATACAGAGGACGCCATCATTATACAATCATCCCCCCCCCGATACAGAGGACGCCATCATTATACAATAACCCCCCCGCCCCCCAATACAGAGGACGCCATCATTATACAATCATCCCCCCCCGCCCCCCCAATACAGAGGACGCCATCATTATACAATCATCCCCCCCCGCCCCCCGATACAAAGGACGCCATCATTATACAATCAGACCCCCGATACAGAGGACGCCATCATTATACAATCATCCCCCCGCCCCCCGATACAGAGGACGCCATCATTATACAATCATCCCCCCCGCCCCCCAATACAGAGGACGCCATCATTATACAATCATCCCCCCGATACAGAGGACGCCATCATTATACAATCACCCCCCCCGCCCCCAATACAGAGGACGCCATCATTATACAATCACCCCCCCCCCGATACAGAGGACGTCATCATTATACAATCATCACTCCGCCCCCCGATACAGAGGACGCCATCATTATACAATCATCACTCCGCCCCCCGATACAGAGGACGCCATCATTATACAATCATCCCCCCGCCCCCCCGATACAGAGGACGCCATCATTATACAATCATCCCCCCGATACAGAGGACGCCATCATTATACAATCATCCCCCCGCCCCCGATACAGAGGACGCCATCATTATACAATCATCCCCCCGCCCCCCGATACAGAGGACGCCATCATTATACAATCATCCCCCCGCCCCCCGATACAGAGGACGCCATCATTATACAATCATCCCCCAGCCCCCCAATACAGAGGACGCCATCATTATACAATCATCCCCCCGATACAGAGGACGCCATCATTATACAATCATCCCCCCACCCCCCAATACAGAGGAACGCCATCATTATACAATCATCCCCCGCCCCCCAATACAGAGGACGCCATCATTATACTATCACCCCCCCCCGATACAGAGGACGCCATCATTATACAATCATCCCCCGCCCCCCGATACAGAGGACGCCATCATTATACAATCATCCCCCCGATACAGAGGACGCCATCATTATACAATCATCCCCCTCCCGATACAGAGGACGCCATCATTATACAATCATCCCCCCCGCCCCCCGATACAGAGGACACCATCATTATACAATCATCCCCCCGCCCCCGAATACAGAGGACGCCATCATTATACAATCATCCCCCCCGCCCCCAATACAGAGGACGCCATCATTATACAATCATCCCCAAATACAGAGGACACCATCATTATACAATCATCCCCCCCGCCCCCCGATACAGAGGACGCCATCATTATACAATCACCCCCCGCCCCCCGATACAGAGGACACCATCATTATACAATTATCCCCCCGCCCCCCGATACAGAGGACGCCATCATTATACAATCATCCCCCCGCCCCCCGATACAGAGGACGCCATCATTATACAATCATCCCCCCCGCCCCCCAATACAGAGGACGCCATCATTATACAATCATCCCCCCGCCCCCAATACAGAGGACGCCATCATTATACAATCATCCCCCCCGCCCCCCAATACAGAGGACGCCATCATTATACAATCATCCCCCCGCCCCCCAATACAGAGGACGCCATCATTATACAATCATCCCCCCCCCGATACAGAGGACGCCATCATTATACAATCATCCCCCCGCCCCCCAATACAGAGGACCCATCATTATACAATCATCCCCCCGCCCCCCAATACAGAGGACGCCATCATTATACAATCATCCCCCCCGCCCCCAATACAGAGGACGCCATCATTATACAATCATCCCCCCGCCCCCAATACAGAGGACGCCATCATTATACAATCATCCCCCCCGCCCCCCCAATACAGAGGACGCCATCATTATACAATCATCCCCCCAATACAGAGGACGCCATCATTATACAATCATCCCCCCCGCCCCCCGATACAGAGGACGCCATCATTATACAATCATCCCCCCCGCCCCCAATACAGAGGACGCCATCATTATACAATCATCCCCCCCGCCCCCCGATACAGAGGACGCCATCATTATACATATCCCCCCCCGCCCCCCAATACAGAGGACGCCATCATTATACAATCATCCCCCCCCCCCCCGATACAGAGGACGCCATCATTATACAATCATCCCCCCGCCCCCCAATACAGAGGACGCCATCATTATACAATCATCCCCCTCCCCCCCGATACAGAGGACGCCATCATTATACAATCATCCCCCAATACAGAGGACGCCATCATTATACAATCATCCCCCCCCAATACAGAGGACGCCATCATTATACAATCATCCCCCCGCCCCCCCGATACAGAGGACACCATCATTATACAATCATCCCCCCCGCCCCCCGATACAGAGGACGCCATCATTATACAATCATCCTCCCGCCCCCCAATACAGAGGACGCCATCATTATACAATCATCCCCCCAATACAGAGGACGCCATCATTATACAATCATCCCCCAGCCCCCCCGATACAGAGGACGCCATCATTATACAATCATCCCCCCCAATACAGAGGACGCCATCATTATACAATCATCCCCCTCCCCGATACAGAGGACGCCATCATTATACAATCATCCCCCGCCCCCCCGATACAGAGGACACCATCATTATACAATCATCCCCCCCCGCCCCCCGATACAGAGGACGCCATCATTATACAATCATCCTCCCGCCCCCCAATACAGAGGACGCCATCATTATACAATCATCCCCCCAATACAGAGGACGCCATCATTATACAATCATCCTCCCGCCCCCCAATACAGAGGACGCCATCATTATACAATCATCCCCCCAATACAGAGGACGCCATCATTATACAATCACCCCCCCGCCCCCCGATACAGAGGACACCATCATTATACAATCATCCCCCCGCCCCCCGATACAGAGGACGCCATCATTATACAATCATCCCCCCCCGCCCCCCAATACAGAGGACGCCATCATTATACAATCATCCCCCCCCCCCCGATACAGAGGACGCCATCATTATACAATCATTCCCCCGCCCCCCAATACAGAGGACGCCATCATTATACAATCAGACCCCCGATACAGAGGACGCCATCATTATACAATCATCCCCCCGCCCCCCAATACAGAGGACGCCATCATTATACAATCATCCCCCGCCCCGATACAGAGGACGCTATCATTATACAATCATCCCCCCCCCCCCCCAATACAGAGGACGCCATCATTAAACAATCATCCCCCCGCCCCCCGATATAGAGGACGCCATCATTATACTATTATCCCCCCCCCGATACAGAGGACGCCATCATTATACTATTATCCCCCCCGATACAGAGGACGCCATCATTATACAATCATCCTCCCGCCCCCCGATACAGAGGACGCCATCATTATACAATCATCCCCCAATACAGAGGACGCCATCATTATACAATCATCCCCCCCCCAATACAGAGGACGCCATCATTATACAATCATCCCCCCCGCCCCCCGAAACAGAGGGACGCCATCATTATACTATTATCCCCCCCCCGATACAGAGGACGGCCATCATTATACGATTATCCTCCCCCGATACAGAGGACGCCATCATTATACAATATCCCCCAATACAGAGACGCCATCATTATACAATCATTCCCCCCCCCCGATACAGAGGACGCCATCATTATACAATCATCCCCCCGCCCCCCGATACAGAGGACGCCATCATTATACAATCATCCCCCATACAGAGGACGCCATCATTATACAATCATCCCCCCGCCCCCCATACAGAGGACGCCATCATTATACAATCATCCCCCCCGATACAGAGGGACGCCATCATTATACAATCATCCCCCCGCCCCCAATACAGAGGACGCCATCATTATACAATCATCCCCCCCGCCCCCCCGATACAGAGGACGCCATCATTATACAATCATCCCCCCCCGATACAGAGGGACGCCATCATTATACAATCATCCCCCCCGCCCCCCAGATACAGAGGAACGCCATCATTATACAATCATCCCCCCCCGATACAGAGGACTGCCATCATTATACAATTCATCCCCCCGCCCCCCAATACAGAGGAACGCCATCATATACAATCATTCCCCCTGCCCCCGATACAGAGGACGCCATCATTATACAATCACCCCCCCAATACAGAGGACGCCATCATTATACAATCACCCCCCCAATACAGAGGACGCCATCATTATACAATCATCCCCCCGCCCCCCGATACAGAGGACGCCATCATTATACAATCACCCCCCCAATACAGAGGACGCCATCATTATCCAATCACCCCCCCAGATACAGAGGACGCCATCATTATCAAAACACCCCCCCCGATACAGAGGACGCCATCATTATACAATCATCCCCCCCGCCCCCCGATACAGAGGACGCCATCATTATACAATCATCCCCCCGCCCCCCAATACAGAGGACGCCATCATTATACAATCATCCCCCTGCCCCCCAATACAGAGGACGCCATCATTATACAATCATCCCCCCCCGATACAGAGGACGCCATCATTATACAATCATCTCCCCGCCCCCCGATACAGAGGACGCCATCATTATACAATCACCCCCCCAATACAGAGGACGCCATCATTATACAATCACCCCCCCAATACAGAGGACGCCATCATTATACAATCATCCCCCCGCCCCCCGATACAGAGGACGCCATCATTATACAATCACCCCCCCCCATACAGAGGACGCCATCATTATACAATTATCCCCCCCGCCCCCCAATACAGAGGACGCCATCATTATACAATCATCCCCCCGCCCCCCAATACAGAGGACGCCATCATTATACAATCATCCCCCGCCCCCCAATACAGAGGACGCCATCATTATACAATCACCCCCCCAATACAGAGGACGCCATCATTATACAATCATCCCCCCGCCCCCCGATACAGAGGACGCCATCATTATACAATCATCCCCCCGCCCCCCAATACAGAGGACGCCATCATTATACAATCATCCCCCCGCCCCCCGATACAGAGGACGCCATCATTATACAATCATCCCCCCGATACAGAGGACGCCATCATTATACAATCATCCCCCGCCCCCCAATACAGAGGACGCCATCATTATACAATCATCCCCCCGATACAGAGGACGCCATCATTATACAATCATCCCCCCCCCGATACAGAGGACGCCATCATTATACAATCATCCCCCCCCCGATACAGAGGACGCCATCATTATACAATTATCCCCCCCGCCCCCCAATACAGATGACGCCATCATTATACAATCATCCCCCCCGCCCCCCAATACAGAGGACGCCATCATTATACAATCATCCCCCCCGCCCCCCGATACAGAGGACGCCATCATTATACAATCATCCCCTCCGATACAGAGGACGCCATCATTATACAATCATCCCCCCCGATACAGAGGACGCCATCATTATACAATCATCCCCCCCAATACAGAGGACGCCATCATTATACAATCATCCCCCGCCCCCCCCGATACAGAGGACGCCATCATTATACAATCACCCCCCCGCCCCCCCGATACAGAGGACGCCATCATTATACAATCATCCCCCCCCGCCCCCCCATACAGAGGACGCCATCATTATACAATCATCCCCCCCCGATACAGAGGACGCCATCATTATACAATCATCCCCCCCCCCCCGATACAGAGGACGCCATCATTATACAATCATCCCTCCGCCCCCAATACAGAGGAAGCCATCATTATACAATCATCCCCCCGCCCCCCGATACAGAGGACAGCCATCATTATACAATCATCCCCCCCCCCCGATACAGAGGACGCCATCATTATAAAATCATCCCCCCGATACAGAGGACGCCATCATTATACAATCATCCCCCCGACCCCCGATACAGAGGACGCCATCATTATACAATCATCCCCCCGCCCCCCGATACAGAGGACGCCATCATTATACAATCATCCCCCCGCCCCCCGATACAGAGGACGCCATCATTATACAATCATCCCCCGCCCCCCGATACAGAGGACGCCATCATTATACAATCATCCCCCCGCCCCCCAATACAGAGGACGCCATCATTATACAATCATCCCCCCGATACAGAGGACGCCATCATTATACAATCATCCCCCCGCCCCCGATACAGAGGACGCCATCATTATACAAATCATCCCCCCCGCCCCAATACAGAGGACGCCATCATTATACAATCATCCCCCCGCCCCCCAATACAGAGGACGCCATCATTATACAATCATCCCCCGCCCCCAATACAGAGGACGCCATCATTATACTATCATCCCCCCCCCCGATACAGAGGACGCCATCATTATACAATCATCCCCCTCGCCCCCCGATACAGAGGACGCCATCATTATACAATCATCCCCCCGCCCCCAATACAGAGGACGCCATCATTATACTATCATCCCCCCGCCCCCCGATACAGAGGACGCCATCATTATACAATCATCCCCCCCAATACAGAGGACGCCATCATTATACAATCATCCCCCCCGCCCCCCAATACAGAGGACGCCATCATTATACAATCATCCCCCCGCCCCCCGATACAGAGGACCCATCATTATACAATCATCCCCCCGCCCCCCAATACAGAGGACGCCATCATTATACAATCATCCCCCGCCCCCCAATACAGAGGACGCCATCATTATACAATCATCCCCCCCGCCCCCCAATACAGAGGACGCCATCATTATACAATCATCCCCCCGCCCCCCGATACAGAGGACGCCATCATTATACAATCATCCCCCCCGTCCCCCAATACAGAGGACGCCATCATTATACAATCATCCCCCCAATACAGAGGACGCCATCATTATACAATCATCCCCCCCCCCGATACAGAGGACGCCATCATTATACAATCATCCCCCCCCGATACAGAGGACGCCATCATTATACAATCATCCCCCCGCCCCCAATACAGAGGACGCCATCATTATACAATCATCCCCCCCGATACAGAGGACGCCATCATTATACAATCACCCCCCCCCCAATACAGAGGACGCCATCATTATACAATCATCCCCCCCGATACAGAGGACGCCATCATTATACAATCATCCCCCCCCCAATACAGAGGACGCCATCATTATACAATCACCCCCCCCCCCGATACAGAGGACGCCATCATTATACAATCACCCCCCCAATACAGAGGACGCCATCATTATACAATCATCCCCCCGCCCCCCAATACAGAGGACGCCATCATTATACAATCATCCCCCCCCGTATACAGAGGACGCCATCATTATATACAATCACCCCCCCCAAGACAGAGGACGCCATCATTATACAATCATCCCCCCCGCCCCCCGATACAGAGGACGCCATCATTATACAATTATCCCCCCCCCCCCAATACAGAGGACGCCATCATTATACAATCATCCCCCCAATACAGAGACGCCATCATTATACAATCCATCCCCCCCAATACAGAGGACGCCATCATTATACAATCATCTCCCGCCCCCGATACAGAGGCTCCATCATTATACATCATCCCCCCGCCCCCCGATACAGAGGACGCCATCATTATACAATCATCTCCCCGCCCCCCGAGTACAGAGGACGCCATCATTATACAATCATCCCCCCGCCCCCCGAATACAGAGGACGCCATCATTATACAAATCATCCCCCCCCCAGATACAGAGGACGCCATCATTATACAATCATCCCCCCGCCCCCCAAGTACAGAGGACGCCATCATTATACAATCATCCCCCCCCCCCGATACAGAGGACGGCCATCATTATACAATCATCCCCCCCGATACAGAGGACGCCATCATTATACAATCATCCCCCCCCCACATACAGAGGACGCCATCATTATACAATCATCCCCCCGCCCCCCAATACAGAGGACGCCATCATTATACAATCATCCCCCCCGCCCCCCGATACAGAGGACGCCATCATTATACAATCAATCCCCCCCCGATACAGAGTACGCCATCATTATACAATCATCCCCCCGCCCCCCGATACAGAGGACGCCATCATTATACAATCATAACCCCCCATACAGAGGACGCCATCATTATACAATCATCCCCCCGATACAGATGACGCATCATTATACAATCATCCCCCCCCCAATACAGAGGACGCCATCATTATACAATCATCCCCCCGCCCCCGATACAGAGGACGCCATCATTATACAATCATCCCCCCCCCAGATACAGAGGACGCCATCATTATACAATCATCCCCCCCCGATACAGAGGACGCCATCATTATACAATCATCCCCCCGTCCCCCAATACAGAGGACGCCATCATTATACAATCATCCCCGCCCCCCGATACAGAGGACGCCATCATTATACAATCATCCCCCCCCGATACAGAGGACGCCATCATTATACAATCATCCCCCCCCGATACAGAGGACGCCATCATTATACAATCACCCCCCCGCCCCCCGATACAGAGGACGCCATCATTATACAATCACCCCCCCGCCCCCCGATACAGAGGACGCCATCATTATACAATCATCCCCCCGCCCCCCAATACAGAGGACGCCATCATTATACAATCATCCCCCCGCCCCCGATACAGAGGACGCCATCATTATACAATCACCCCCCCAATACAGAGGACGCCATCATTATACAATCATCGCCCCCGCCCCCCGATACAGAGGACGCCATCATTATACAATCACCCCCCCAATACAGAGGACGCCATCATTATACAATCAGACCCCCCGATACAGAGGACGCCATCATTATACAATCACCCCCCCGATACAGAGGACGCCATCATTATACAATCACCCCCCCGCCCCCCCGATACAGAGGACGCCATCATTATACAATCATCCCCCGCCCCCCGATACAGAGGACGCCATCATTATACTATCATCCCCCCCAATACAGAGGACGCCATCATTATACAATCATCCCCCCCGCCCCCAATACAGAGGACGCCATCATTATACAATCACCCCCCCAATACACAGGACGCCATCATTATACAATCATCCCCGCCCCCCAATACAGAGGACGCCATCACTATACAATCATCCCCGCCCCCCAATACAGAGGACCCATCATTATACTATCACCCCCCCAATACAGAGGACGCCATCATTATACAATCACCCCCCGATACAGAGGACGCCATCATTATACAATCATCCCCCCGCCCCCCGATACAGAGGACGCCATCATTATACAATCATCCCCCCGCCCCCCGATACAGAGGACGCCATCATTATACTATCATCCCCCCAATACAGAGGACGCCATCATTATACAATCATCCCCCCCGCCCCCAATACAGAGGACGCCATCATTATACAATCACCCCCCCCAATACACAGGACGCCATCATTATACAATCATCCCCGCCCCCCAATACAGAGGACGCCATCACTATACAATCATCCCCGCCCCCCAATACAGAGGACGCCATCATTATACTATCACCCCCCCAATACAGAGGACGCCATCATTATACAATCATCCCCCCGATACAGAGGACGCCATCATTATACAATCATCCCCCCGCCCCCCGATACAGAGGACGCCATCATTATACAATCATCCCCCCCCGCCCCCCGATACAGAGGACGCCATCATTATACAATCATCCCCCCCCGCCCCCCGATACAGAGGACGCCATCATTATACAATCACCCCCCCGCCCCCGATACAGAGGACGCCATCATTATACAATCATCCCCCCGCCCCCCGATACAGAGGACGCCATCATTATACAATCATCCCCCCGCCCCCCGATACAGAGGACGCCATCATTATACAATCATCCCCCCGATACAGAGGACGCCATCATTATAAAATCATCCCCCCCCCCAATACAGAGGACGCCATCATTATACAATCATCCCCTGCCCCCCGATACAGAGGACGCCATCATTATACAATCATCCCCTGCCCCCCGATACAGAGGACGCCATCATTATACAATCATCCCCCCCCCCGATACAGAGGACGCCATCATTATACAATCATCCCCCCCGCCCCCAATACAGAGGACGCCATCATTATACAATCATCCCCCCCCCGATACAGAGGACGCCATCATTATACAATCATCCCCCGCCCCCCAATACAGAGGACGCCATCATTATACAATCATCCCCCCCCGCCCCCCGATACAGAGGACGCCATCATTATACAATCATCCCCCCCAATACAGAGGACGCCATCATTATACAATCATCCCCCCCAATACAGAGGACGCCATCATTATACAATCATCCCCCCCCCCCGATACAGAGGACGCCATCATTATACAATCATCCCCCCAATACAGAGGACGCCATCATTATACTATCATCCCCCCGCCCCCCTAATACAGAGGGACGCCATCATTATACAATCATCCCCCCGCCCAATACACAGGACGCCATCATTATACAATCATCCCGCCCCCCAATACAGAGGACGCCATCATTATACAATCATCCCCCCGCCCCCCAATACAGAGGACGCCATCATTATACAATCACCCCCCCGATACAGAGGACGCCATCATTATACAATCATCCCCCCGATACAGAGGACGCCATCATTATACAATCATCCCCCTCCCGATAGAGAGGACGCCATCATTATACAATCATCCCCCCGACCCCCGATACAGAGGACGCCAATCATTATACAATCATCCCCCCCGCCCCCCAATACAAGAGGACGCCATCATTATACAATCATCCCCCCGCCCCCGATACAGAGGACGCCATCATTATACAATCACCCCCCCGATACAGAGGACGCCATCATTATACAATCATCCCCCCCGCCCCCCGATACAGAGGACGCCATCATTATACAATCACCCCCCCGCCCCCCGATACAGAGGACGCCATCATTATACAATCATCCCCCCCGCCCCCCCGATACAGAGGACGCCATCATTATACAATCACCCCCCCGCCCCCTGATACAGAGGACGCCATCATTATACAATCATCCCCCCCCCAATACAGAGGACGCCATCATTATACAATCATCCCCCCGCCCCCCGATACAGAGGACGCCATCATTATACTATCATCCCCTCTCCCCGATACAGAGGACGCCATCATTATACTATCATCCCCCCTCCCCGATACAGAGGACGCCATCATTATACAATCATCCCCCCGCCCCCCGATACAGAGGACGCCATCATTATACAATCATCCCCCCGATACAGAGGACGCCATCATTATACAATTATCCCCCCGCCCCCCCAATACAGAGGACGCCATCACTATACAATCATCCCCCCCCCCGATACAGAGGACGCCATCATTATACAATCATCCCCCCGCCCCCCAATACAGAGGACGCCATCACTATACAATCAACCCCCCCCCCCAATACAGAGGACGCCTTTCACTATACAACCATCCCCCCGCCCCCCCGATACAGAGGACTCACAAGTCATTATACAATCACACCCCCCAATACAGAGGACGGCCATCATTATACAATCATCCCCCCCGCCCCCCCGATACAGAGGATGCCATCTATTCTACAATCACCCCCCCCCCGATACAGGAGGACGCCATCATTATACACTCAATCCCCCCCCCAATTACAGAGGACGCCATCATTATACAAGTTCACCCCCCCGGATACAGAGGACGCCATCATTATCACAATCCCCCCGCCCTCCGATACAGAGGACGCGCATCATTTAGTACAATTCATCCCAGCCCCACCCCCCGATATACAGAGGACGCCAATCATTATACAATCATCCCCCCCACCCCCCCGATACAGAGGACGGCCATCCATTATACAATTCATCCCCCGATACAGAGGACGCACATCATTATACGAATTCCATCCCCCCCGCCCCCAATACAGAGGACGCCATCATTATACAATCCCCCCCCAATACAGAGGACGCCATCATTATACAATCATCCCCCTCCCTCCAATACAGAGGACGCCATCATTATACAATCATCCCCCAATACAGAGGACGCCATCATTATACAATCCCCCCCCAATACAGAGGACGCCATCATTATACAATCACCCCCCCGATACAGAGGACGCCATCATTATACAATCATCCCCCCCGCCCCAATACAGAGGACGCCATCATTATACAATCCCCCCCCAATACAGAGGACGCCATCATTATACAATCCCCCCCCGATACAGAGGACGCCATCATTATACAATCCCCCCCCAATACAGAGGACACCATCATTATACAATCATCCCCCCCGCCCCCAATACAGAGGACGCCATCATTATACAATCCCCCCCCAATACAGAGGACGCCATCATTATACAATCCCCCCCCAATACAGAGGACACCATCATTATACAATCATCCCCCCGCCCCCCCAATACAGAGGACACCATCATTATACAATCATCCCCCCCGCCCCCCGATACAGAGGACGCCATCATTATACAATCCCCCCCCAATACAGAGGACGCCATCATTATACAATCATCCCCCCGATACAGAGGACGCCATCATTATACAATCACCCTCCCCCCCGCCCCCGATACAGAGGACGCCATCATTATACAATTATCCCCCCCCGCCCCCCAGTACAGAGGACGCCATCATTATACAATCATTCCCCCCGCCCCCCCGATACAGAGGACGCCATCATTATACAATCCCCCCCCAATACAGAGGACGCCATCATTATACTATCATCCCCCCCGATACAGAGGACGCCATCATTATACTATCATCCCCCCCGATACAGAGGACGCCATCATTATACCAATCACCCCCCCCGCCCCCCCGATACAGAGGACGCCATCATTATACTATCATCCCCCCCGATACAGAGGACGCCATCATTATACAATCACCCCCCCCCAATACAGAGGACGCCATCATTATACAATCATCCCCCCGCCCCCCGATACAGAGGACGCCATCATTATACAATCCCCCCCCAATACAGAGGACGCCATCATTATACTATCATCCCCCCCCGATACAGAGGACGCCATCATTATACTATCATCCCCCCCGATACAGAGGACGCCATCATTATACAATCACCCCCCCCGCCCCCCGATACAGAGGACGCCATCATTATACACTCATCCCCCCGATACAGAGGACGCCATCATTATACAATCACCCCCCCCGATACAGAGGACGCCATCATTATACAATCATCCCCCCCCCCCCCCCGATACAGAGGACGCCATCATTATACAATCACCCCCCCCGATACAGAGGACGCCATCATTATACAATCATCCCCCCGCCCCCCGATACAGAGGACGCCATCATTATACAATCATCCCCCCCCAATACAGAGGACGCCCATCTCTTATCAATCACCCTCCCCCCGCCCCCCCAATACAGAGGACGCCATCATTATACAATTATCCCCCACCGCCCCCACGATACAGAGTGACGCACATCATTATACAATCATCCCCCCCACCCCCCCGATACAGAGGACGCCATCATTATACAATCATCCCCCCGCCCCCCGATACATGAGGACGCCATCATTATACAATTATCCCCCCCGCCCCCCAATACAGAGGACGCCATCATTCTATACAATCATCCCCCCGCCCCCCAATACAGAGGACGCCATCACTTATACAATTATCCCCCCCGCCCCCAATACAGAGGACGCCGACTCATTATACAATCATCCCCCCCCCCCCCCCCAATACAGAGGACGCCATCATTATACAATCATCCCCCCCCCGCCCCCCGATCAGAGGACGCCCATCATATACAATCACCCCCCCGATACAGACGACGCCAAATCTATACTATCATCCCCCCCGCCCCCCCGATACAGAGGACGCCATCATTATACAATCATCCCCCACGCCCCCGATACAGAGGACGCCATCTATTATACAATCACCCCCCCAATACAGAGGACGCCATCATTATACAATCCCCACCCCTGCCCCCGATACAGAGGACGCCATCATTATACAATCATCCCCCCGATACAGACGACGCCATCATTATACAATCATCCCCCCGATACAGACGACGCCATCATTATACTATCATCCCCCCCGCCCCCCCGATACAGAGGACGCCATCATTATACACTCATCCCCCCGCCCCCCCAATACAGAGGGACGCCATCATATTACAATTATCCCCCCCGCCCCCAATACAGAGGACGCCATCATTATACAATCATCCCCCCCGCCCCCCCCCAATACAGAGGACTGCCATCATCTATACAATCATCCCCCCCCGCCCCCCGATACAGAGGACGCCATCATTATACAATCATCCCCCCCCCATCATACAGAGGACGCCATCATTATACAATCACCCCCCCAATACACAGGACGCCAATCATTATACAATCATACCCCCCCGCCCCCCGATACAGAGGACGCCATCATATACAATCCATCCCCCTCCGCCCCCCACGATACAGAGGACGCCATCATTATACAATCATCCCCCCGCCCCCGATACAGAGGACGCCATCATTATACAATCATCCCCCCAATACAGAGGACGCCATCATTATACAATCATCCCCCCGATACAGAGGACATTTACATGTATACAGGGCCCCCTACTCCATCTATACAGTACATGTATATACAGGGCCCCCTACTCCATCTATACAGTACATGTATATACAGGACCCCCTACTCCATCCATACAGTACAGGTATATACAGGACCCCCTACTCATCTATACAGTACATGTATATACAGGACCCCCTACTCCATCCATACAGTACATGTATATACAGGACCCCCTACTCCATCTATACAGTACATGTATATACAGGGCCCCCTACTCCATCTATACAGTACATGTATATACAGGACCCCCTACTCCATCTATACAGTACATGTATACAGGACCCCCTACTCCATCTATACAGTACATGTATATACAGGACCCCCTACTCCATCTATACAGTACATGTATATACAGGACCCCTCTACTCCATCTATACAGTACATGTATACAGGACCCCCCTACTCCATCTATACAGTACATGTATATACAGGGACCCCCTACTCCCATCTATACAGTACATGTATATACAGGGCCCCCCCTACTCCATCTATACAGTACATGTATATACAGGGCCCCCTACTCCATCTATACAGTACATGTATATACAGGACCCTCTACTCCATCTATACAGTACATGTATATACAGGACCCCTCTACTCCATCTATACAGTACATGTATACAGGACCCCCTACTCCATCTATACAGTACATGTATATACAGGACCCTCTACTCCATCTATACAGTACATGTATATACAGGCCCCCCTACTCCATCTATACAGTACATGTATATACAGGACCCCCTACTCCATCTATACAGTACATGTATATACAGGACCCCCTACTCCATCTATACAGTACATGTATACAGGACCCCCTACTCCATCTATACAGTACATGTATATACAGGACCCCCTACTCCATCTATATAGTACATGTATATACAGGACCCCCTACTCCATCTATACAGTACACGTATATACAGGACCCCCTACTCTATCTATACAGTACATGTATACAGGACCCCCTACTCCATCTATACAGTACATGTATATACAGGGCCCCCTACTCCATCTATACAGTACATGTATACAGGACCCCCTACTCCATCTATACAGTACATGTATATACAGGGACCCCCTACTCCATCTATACAGTACATGTATATACAGGACCCCCTACTCCATCTATACAGTACATGTATATACAGGACCCCCTACTCCATCTATACAGTACATGTATATACAGGACCCCCTACTCCATCCATACAGTACATGTATATACAGGACCCCCTACTCCATCCATACAGTACATGTATTTACAGGACCCCCTACTCCATCTATACATTACATGTATATACAGGACCCCCTACTCCATCTATACAGTACATGTATATACAGGACCCCCTACTCCATCTATACAGTACATGTATATACAGGACCCCTACTCCATCTATACAGTACATGTATATACAGGACCCCCTACTCCATCTATACAGTACATGTATATACAGGACCCCTACTCCATCTATACAGTACATGTAAATACAGGACCCCCTACTCCATCCATACAGTACATGTATATACAGGAGCCCCTACTCCATCTATACAGTACATATATATATACAGGACCCCCCTACTCCATCTATACAGTACATGTATACAGGACCCCCTACTCCATCTATACAGTACATGTATACAGGGCCCCCTACTCCATCTATACAGTACATATATATACAGAGCCCCCTACTCCATCTATACAGTACATGTATACAGGACCCCCTACTCCATCTATACAGTACATGTATACAGGACCCCCTACTCCATCTATACAGTACATGTATATACAGGACCCCCTACTCCATCTATACAGTACATGTATATACAGGACCCCCTACTCCATCTATTCAGTACATGTATATACAGGACCCCCTACTCCATCTATACAGTACATGTATATACAGGACCCCCTACTCCATCTATACAGTACATGTATATACAGGACCCCCCTACTCCATCTATACAGTACATGTATATACAGGGCCCCCTACTCCATCTATACAGTACATGTATATACAGGACCCCCCTACTCCATCTATACAGTACATGTATATACAGGACCCCCTACTACATCTATACAGTACATGTATATACAGGGCCCCCTACTCCATCTATACAGTACATGTATATACAGGACCCCCCTACTCCATCTATACAGTACATGTATATACAGGACCCCCTACTCCATCTATACAGTACATGTATACAGGGCCCCCTACTCCATCTATTCAATACATGTATACAGGACCCCCTACTCCATCTATTTAGTACTGTGACTGGGTAACACCGCTATACCAGACCTGACCAATACCGCCATACTGTGACTGGATAACACTGTCATACCAGACCTGACCAATACTACCACCAACCTCCACCAACTATATACTACAGCTATACAGCACCCTTACCAACTCTATACTACAGGTATACAGAACCCCAAACTATACACGACAGGTATACAGGACCTCCACCAACTATATACTACAGGTATACAGGACCCTCAAACTATACAGTACAGGTATACAGGACCCCCGAACTATATATTACAGAACACTACAGGTATACAGGACCTCCATCAACTATATACTACAGGTATACAGGACTCCAAACTATACACTTCAGGTATACAATACCCCCACCAACTCTATACTACAGGTATACAGGACCCCAAACTATACACTGCAGGTATACAGGACCCTAAAACTATACACTACAGGTATACAGGACCTCCACCAACTATATACTACAGGTATACAGGACCCCAAAACTATACACGACAGGTATACAGGACCTACACCAACTAGATACTACAGGTATACAGCACCTCCACCAACTTTATACTACAGGTATACAGGACCCCAAAACTTTACATTACAGGTATACAGGACCTCCGAACTATATACTACAGGTATACAAGACCTCCACCAACTATACATTACTGGTATCCAGGACCCTTAAACTATAAACTACAGATATAGAAGACCTTCACCAACTATATATTACAGGTATACAGGACCCCCAACTATACAGTACAGGTATACAAGACCTCTACCAGCTATACACTACAGGTATACAGTACTTCCTGAACTATACAGTACAGGTATACAGCCCCCCCCCCCCCAATTATACACTACTGGTATACAGGACCTCCCTCAACTATACACTACAGGTATACAGCCCCCCCCCCAACTACACACTACTGGTATACAGGACCTCCCTCAACTACACACTACAGGTATACAGGACGCCCTCAACTACACACTACAGATATACAGCCCCCACCCAACTATACACTACACGTATACAGGACAGATGTTTGAAGTTTTTAGTTTATTTCTAATGTGCATAAGCTCCAATTTACATAAACAGTGCAGAACTGTCGGGTATATAGGGGCATATAGGGCTACTGGCGATTTCCCCTGAAACAAAAAAACAAGGACATAGATACCCGGGCAGCTTCGGGCACATTTTCTAGTATATCTATCTATCTATCTATCTATCTATCTATCTATCTATCTATCTATCTATCTATCTATATAGTATACTATATACTCATACCCCTGTTATTACCTGTATATATATATGTATAATCAGGCAGTTTGATATATATTTACATATATATACAAGAGAGAGGACCCTGCCCGCAAAGCTTACACTTTACAGGAGATATGTATATACAGGAGAGAGAGAGGACCCTGCCCGCGAGGCTTATACTCTACAGGATATATATATATATACAGGAGAGAGAGAGGACCCTGCCCCCGAGGCTTATACTCTACAGGATATATATATATACACAGGAGAGAGAGAGGACCCTGCCCCCGAGGCTTATACTCTACAGGATATATATATATACAGGAGAGAGAGGACCCTGCCCCCGAGGCTTATACTCTACAGGATATATATATATACCAGGAGAGAGAGAGGACCCTGCCCGCGAGGCTTATACTCTACAGGATATATATATATATACAGGAGAGAGAGGACCCTGCCCCCGAGGCTTATACTCTACAGGATATATATATATACAGGAGAGAGAGAGGACCCTGCCCCCGAGGCTATACTCTACAGGATATATATATATATACAGGAGAGAGAGGACCCTGCCCCCGAGGCTTATACTCTACAGGATATATATATATATACAGGAGAGAGAGGACCCTGCCCCCGAGGCTCTTATACTCTACAGGATATATATATATACAGTAGAGAGAGAGAGGACCCTGCCCCCGAGGCTTATACTCTACAGGATATATATATATATACAGGAGAGAGAGAGGACCCTGCCCCCGATGGCTTATACCTACAGGATCTATATATATATATATATCTACAGGAGAGAGAGAGGACCCTGCCCCCGAGGCTTATACTCTAAGGATATATATATATATACAGGACGAGAGAGGACCCTGCCCCCGAGGCTTCTTACTCTACAGGATAATATATATATATACAGGAGAGAGAGACCCTGCCCCGAGGCTTATACTCTACAGGATATCCTACTCTAATATACAAGAGAGAGGACCCTGCCCCCGAGGCTTATACTCTACAGGGATATATATATATATACAGGAGAGAGAGGACCCTGCCCCGCGAGGCTTATACTTACAGGTACTATATATATATATATACAGGAGAGAGAGACCCTGCCCCGAGGCTTATACTCTACAGGATATATATATTATACAGGAGAAGAGGACCCTGCCCCCGAGCTTATACTCTACAGGATATATATATATATACAGGAGAGAGAGAGGACCCCTGCCCCCGCAGGCTTATACTCTACAGGATATATATATATACAGGAGAGAGAGAGGACCCTGCCCCCGAGGCTTATACTCTACAGGATATATATATATACAGGAGAGAGAGGACCCTGCCCCCGAGGCTTATACTCTACAGGATTATATATATATACAGGAGAGAGAGAGGACCTGCCCCCGAGGCTTATACTCTACAGGATATATATATATACAGGAGAGAGAGGACCCTGCCCCCGAGGCTTATACTCTACAGGATATATATATATACAGGAGAGAGAGGACCCTGCCCCCGAGGCTTATACTCTACAGGATATATATATATACAGGAGAGAGAGGACCCCTGCCCCCGAGGCTTATACTCTACAGGATATATATAGTATACAGGAGAGAAGAGGACCCTGCCCCCGAGGCTTATACTCTACAGGATATATATATATATACAGGAGAGAGAGGACCCTGCCCCGAGGCTTATACTCTACAGGATCATATATATATACAGGAGAGAGGACCCTGCCCCGAGGCATATATACTCTACAGGATATATATATATATATATAAACAGGAGAGAAGAGGACCCTGCCCCCGAGGCTTATACTCTACAGGATATATATATATATACAGGAGAGAGAGAGGACCCTGCCCCCGAGGCTTATACCTCTACAGGATATATATATATACAGGAGAGAGAGGACCCTGCCCCCGAGGCTTATACTCTACAGGATATATATATATACAGGAGAGAGAGAGGACCCTGCCCCAGAGGCTTATACTCTACAGGATATATATATATATACAGGAGAGAGGACCCTGCCCCCGAGGCTTATACTCTACAGGATATATATATATATACAGGAGAGAGGACCCTGCCCCCGAGGCTTATACTCTACAGGATATATATATATACAGGAGAGAGAGAGGACCCTGCCCCCGAGGCTTATACTCTACAGGATATATATATATAAAGGAGAGAGAGAGGACCCTGCCCCCGAGGCTTATACTCTACAGGATATATATATATATACAGAGAGAGAGAGGACCCTGCCCCCGAGGCTTATACTCTACAGGATATATATATATACAGGAGAGAGAGGACCCTGCCCCCGAGGCTTATACTCTACAGGATATATATATATATACAGGAGAGAGAGAGGACCCTGCCCCCGAGGCTTATACTCTACAGGATATATATATATATATACAGGAGAGAGAGGACCCTGCCCCCGAGGCTTATACTCTACAGGATATATATATATATACAGGAGAGAGAGAGGACCCTGCCCCCGAGGCTTATACTCTACAGGATATATATATATATACAGGAGAGAGAGAGGACCCTGCCCCCGAGGCTTATACTCTACAGGATATATATATATATATATATATATATATATATACAGGAGAGAGAGGACCCTGCCCCCGAGGCTTATACTCTACAGGATATATATATATATACAGGAGAGAGGACCCTGCCCCCGAGGCTTATACTCTACAGGATATATATATATATATACAGGAGAGAGGACCCTGGCCCCGAGGCTTATACTCTACAGGATATATATATATATACAGGAGAGAGAGGACCCTGCCCCCGAGGCTTATACTCTACAGTATATATATATATACAGGAGAGAGAGGACCCTGCCCCCGAGGCTTATACTCTACAGGATATATATATATATACAGGAGAGAGAGGACCCTGCCCCCGAGGCTTATACTCTACAGGATATATATATATACAGGAGAGAGAGAGGACCCTGCCCCCGAGGCTTATACTCTACAGGATATATATATATATATATATACAGGAGAGAGAGAGGACCCTGCCCCCGAGGCTTATACTCTACAGGATATATATATATATACAGGAGAGAGAGCACCCTGCCCCCGAGGCTTATACTCTACAGGATATATATATATATACAGGAGAGAGAGAGGACCCTGCCCCCGAGGCTTATACTCTACAGGATATATATATATACAGGAGAGAGAGGACCCTGCCCCCGAGGCTTATACTCTACAGGATATATATATATACAGGAGAGAGGACCCTGCCCCCGAGGCTTATACTCTACAGGATATATATATATACAGGAGAGAGGACCCTGGCCCCGAGGCTTATACTCTACAGGATATATATATATATACAGGAGAGAGAGAGGACCCTGCCCCCGAGGCTTATACTCTACAGGATATATATATATACAGGAGAGAGGACCCTGGCCCCGAGGCTTATACTCTACAGGATATATATATATACAGGAGAGAGAGAGGACCCTGCCCCCGAGGCTTATACTCTACAGGATATATATATATATATATACAGGAGAGAGAGAGGACCCTGCCTCCGAGGCTTATACTCTACAGGATATATATATATACAGGAGAGAGAGAGGACCCTGCCCCGAGGCTTATACTCTACAGGATATATATATATACAGGAGAGAGAGAGGACCCTGCCCCCGAGGCTTATACTCTACAGGATATATATATATATACAGGAGAGAGAGGACCCTGCCCCCGAGGCTTATACTCTACAGGATATATATATATACAGGAGAGAGAGGACCCTGCCCCCGAGGCTTATACGCTACAGGATATATATATATATATATATATATATATACAGGAGAGAGAGAGGACCCTGCCCCCGAGGCTTATACTCTACAGGATATATATATATATATACAGGAGAGAGAGGACTCTGCCCCCGAGGCTTATACTCTACAGGATATATATATATACAGGAGAGAGAGAGGACCCTGCCCCCGAGGCTTATACTCTACAGGATATATATATATATATACAGGAGAGAGAGGAACCCTGCCCCCGAGGCTTATACTCTACAGTATATATATATATACAGGAGAGAGAGGACCCTGCCCCCGAGGCTTATACTCTACAGGATATATATATATACAGGAGAGAGAGGACCCTGCCCCCGAGGCTTATACTCTACAGGATATATATATATATATACAGGAGAGAGAGAGGACCCCTGCCCCCGAGGCTTATACTCTACAGGATATATATATATTATACAGAGAGAGAGCACCCTGCCCCCGAGGCTTATACTCTACAGGATATATATATATATATACAGGAGAGAGAGGACCCTGCCCCCGAGGCTTATACTCTACAGGATATATATATATACAGGAGAGAGAGAGAACCCTGCCCCCGAGGCGTATACTCTACAGGATATATATATATACAGGAGAGAGAGAGGGACCCTGCCCCCGAGGCTTATACTCTACAGGATATATATATATACAGGAGAGAGGACCCTGCCCCCGAGGCTTATACTCTACAGGATATATATATATACAAAGAGAGTAGGACCCCTGCCCCCGAGGCTTATACTCTACAGGATATATATATATACAGGAGAGAGAGGACCCCTGCCCCGAGGCTTATACTCTACAGGATATATATATATACAGGAGAGAGAGGACCCTGCCCCCGAGGCTTATACTCTACAGGATATATATATATACAGGAGAGAGAGAGGACCCTGCCCCGAGGCTTATACTCTACAGGATATATATATATACAGGAGAAGAGAGGACCCTGCCCCCGAGGCTTATACTCTACAGGATATATATATATACAGGAGAGAGAGAGGACCCTGCCCCCGAGGCTTATACTCTACAGGATATATATATATACAGGAGAGAGAGGACCTGCCCCCGAGGCTTATACTCTACAGGATATATATATATACAGGAGAGAGGACCCTGCCCCCGAGGCTTATACTCTACAGGATATATATATATATACAGGAGAGAGGACCCTGCCCCCGAGGCTTATACTCTACAGGATATATATATATATACAGGAGAGAGAGGACCCTGCCCCCGAGGCTTATACTCTACAGGATATATATATATATATACAGGAGAGAGAGAGGACCCTGCCCCCGAGGCTTATACTCTACAGGATATATATATATACAGGAGAGAGAGAGGACCCTGCCCCCGAGGCTTATACTCTACAGGATATATATATATACAGGAGAGAGAGGACCCTGCCCCCGAGGCTTATACTCTACAGGATATATATATATATACAGGAGAGAGAGAGGACCCTGCCCCCGAGGCTTATACTCTACAGGATATATATATATATACAGGAGAGAGGACCCTGCCCCCGAGGCTTATACTCTACAGGATATATATATATATACAGGAGAGAGGACCCTGCCCCCGAGGCTTATACTCTACAGGATATATATATATATATACAGGAGAGAGAGGACCCTGCCCCTGAGGCTTATACTCTACAGGATATATATATATATACAGGAGAGAGGACCCTGCCCCCGAGGCTTATACTCTACAGGATATATATATATATACAGGAGAGAGAGAGGACCCTGCCCCCGAGGCTTATACTCTACAGGATATATATATATACAGGAGAGAGGACCCTGCCCCGAGGCTTATACTCTACAGGATATATATATATACAGGAGAGAGAGAGGACCCTGCCCCGAGGCTTATACTCTACAGGATATATATATATATATATATATATATACAGGAGAGAGAGAGGACCCTGCCCCCGAGGCTTATACTCTACAGGATATATATATATACAGGAGAGAGGACCCTGCCCCCGAGGCTTATACTCTAAAGGATATATATATATATACAGGAGAGAGGACCCTGCCCCCGAGGCTTATACTCTACAGGATATATATATATATACAGGAGAGAGGACCCTGCCCCCGAGGCTTATACTCTACAGGATATATATATATATACAGGAGAGAGGACCCTGCCCCCGAGGCTTATACTCTACAGGATATATATATATACAGGAGAGAGAGAGGACCCTGCCCCTGAGGCTTATACTCTACAGGATATATATATATATATATACAGGAGAGAGAGAGGACCCTGCCCCCGAGGCTTATACTCTACAGGATATATATATATATATATATATACAGGAGAGAGAGAGGACCCTGCCCCCGAGGCTTATACTCTACAGGATATATATATATATATATACAGGAGAGAGGACCCTGCCCCCGAGGCTTATACTCTACAGGATATATATATATACAGGAGAGAGAGAGGACCCTGCCCCCGAGGCTTATACTCTACAGGATATATATATATACAGGAGAGAGAGAGGACCCTGCCCCTGAGGCTTATACTCTACAGGATATATATATATATATATACAGGAGAGAGAGAGGACCCTGCCCCCGAGGCTTATACTCTACAGGATATATATATTATATATATATATACAGGAGAGAGAGAGGACCCTGCCCCCGAGGCTTATACTCTACAGGATATATATATATATATATTACAGGAGAGAGGACCCTGCCCCCGAGGCTTATACTCTACAGGATATATATATATACAGGAGAGAGGACCCTGCCCCCGAGGCTTATACTCTACAGGATATATATATATACAGGAGAGAGAGAGGACCCTGCACCCGAGGCTTATACTCTACAGGATATATATATATATACAGGAGAGAGAGAGGACCCTGCCCCCGAGGCTTATACTCTACAGGATATATATATATATACAGGAGAGAGAGAGGACCCTGCCCCCGAGCTTATACTCTACAGGGATATATATATATACAGGAGAGAGAGAGGACCCTGCCCCGAGGCTTATACGCTACAGGATATATATATATATACAGCAGAGAGAGAGGACCCTGCCCCCGAGGCTTATACTCTACAGGATATATATATATACAGGAGAGAGAGGACCCTGCCCCCGAGGCTTATACTCTACAGGATATATATATACAGGAGAGAGAGAGGACCCTGCCCCCGAGGCTTATACTCTACAGGATATATATATATAACAGGAGAGAGAGGACCCTGCCCCCGAGGCTTATACTCTACAGGATATATATATATACAGGAGAGAGAGGACCCTGCCCCCGAGGCTTATACTCTACAGGATATATATATATATACAGGAGAGAGAGAGGACCCTGCCCCCGAGGCTTATACTCTACAGGATATATATATATATACAGGAGAGAGGACCCTGCCCCCAAGGCTTATACTCTACAGGATATATATATATACAGGAGAGAGAGAGGACCCTGCCCCCGAGGCTTATACTCTACAGGATATATATATATACAGGAGAGAGAGAGGACCCTGCCCCTGAGGCTTATACTCTACAGGATATATATATATACAGGAGAGAGAGAGGACCCTGCCCCCGAGGCTTATACTCTACAGGATATATATATATAAAGGAGAGAGAGGACCCTGCCCCCGAGGCTTATACTCCTACAGGATATATATATATACAGGAGAGAGAGGACCCTGCCCCCGAGGCTTATACGCTACAGGATATATATATATATAATATATATATATATACAGGAGAGAGAGAGGACCCTGCCCCCGAGGCTTATACTCTACAGGATATATATATATATATACAGGAGAGAGAGGACCCTGCCCCCGAGGCTTATACTCTACAGGATATATATATATACAGGAGAGAGAGAGGACCCTGCCCCCGAGGCTTATACTCTACAGGATATATATATATATATACAGGAGAGAGAGGACCCTGCCCCCGAGGCTTATACTCTACAGTATATATATATATACAGGAGAGAGAGGACCCTGCCCCCGAGGCTTATACTCTACAGGATATATATATATATACAGGAGAGAGAGGACCCTGCCCCCGAGGCTTATACTCTACAGGATATATATATATATATATACAGGAGAGAGAGAGGACCCTGCCCCCGAGGCTTATACTCTACAGGATATATATATATATATACAGGAGAGAGAGCACCCTGCCCCCGAGGCTTATACTCTACAGGATATATATATATATATACAGGAGAGAGAGGACCCTGCCCCCGAGGCTTATACTCTACAGGATATATATATATACAGGAGAGAGAGAGAACCCTGCCCCCGAGGCGTATACTCTACAGGATATATATATATACAGGAGAGAGAGAGGACCCTGCCCCGAGGCTTATACTCTACAGGATATATATATATACAGGAGAGAGGACCCTGCCCCCGAGGCTTATACTCTACAGGATATATATATATACAAGAGAGAGGACCCTGCCCCCGAGGCTTATACTCTACAGGATATATATATATACAGGAGAGAGAGAGGACCCTGCCCCCGAGGCTTATACTCTACAGGATATATATATATACAGGAGAAAGAGAGGACCCTGCCCCCGAGGCCTTATACTCTACAGGATATATATATATACAGGAGAGAGAGAGGACCCCTGCCCCCGAGGCTTATACTCTACAGGATATATATATATACAGGAGAGAGAGGACCCTGCCCCCGAGGCTTATACTCTACAGGATATATATATATACAGGAGAGAGGACCCTGCCCCCGAGGCTTATACTCTACAGGATAATATATATATATACAGGAGAGAGGACCCTGCCCCCGAGGCTTATACTCTACAGGATATATATATATATACAGGAGAGAGAGGACCCTGCCCCCGAGGCTTATACTCTACAGGATATATATATATATATACAGGAGAGAGAGAGGACCCTGCCCCCGAGGCTTATACTCTACAGGATATATATATATATATACAGGAGAGAGAGAGGACCCTGCCCCCGAGGCTTATACTCTACAGGATATATATATATATATATACAGGAGAGAGAGAGGACCCTGCCCCCGAGGCTTATACTCTACAGGATATATATATATATACAGGAGAGAGGACCCTGCCCCCGAGGCTTATACTCTACAGGATATATATATATACAGGAGAGAGAGAGAGAGGACCCTGCCCCCGAGGCTTATACTCTACAGGATATATATATATATACAGGAGAGAGGACCCTGCCCCCGAGGCTTATACTCTACAGGATATATATATATATATACAGGAGAGAGAGGACCCTGCCCCCGAGGCTTATACTCTACAGGATATATATATATATACAGGAGAGAGAGAGGACCCTGCCCCTGAGGCTTATACTCTACAGGATATATATATATATACAGGAGAGAGAGAGGACCCTGCCCCTGAGGCTTATACTCTACAGGATATATATATATATACAGGAGAGAGGACCCTGCCCCCGAGGCTTATACTCTACAGGATATATATATATATACAGGAGAGAGAGAGGACCCTGCCCCCGAGGCTTATACTCTACAGGATATATATATATACAGGAGAGAGGACCCTGCCCCCGAGGCTTATACTCTACAGGATATATATATATACAGGAGAGAGAGAGGACCCTGCCCCGAGGCTTATACTCTACAGGATATATATATATATATATATATATATATATATACAGGAGAGAGAGAGGACCCTGCCCCCGAGGCTTATACTCTACAGGATATATATATATACAGGAGAGAGGACCCTGCCCCCGAGGCTTATACTCTAAAGGATATATATATATACAGGAGAGAGGACCCTGCCCCCGAGGCTTATACTCTACAGGATATATATATATATACAGGAGAGAGGACCCTGCCCCCGAGGCTTATACTCTACAGGATATATATATATATACAGGAGAGAGAGAGGACCCTGCCCCCGAGGCTTATACTCTACAGGATATATATATATACAGGAGAGAGAGAACCCTGCCCCCGAGGCTTATACTCTACAGGATATATATATATACAGGAGAGAGAGGACCCTGCCCCCGAGGCTTATACTCTACAGGATATATATATATACAGGAGAGAGAGAGGACCCTGCCCCCGAGGCTTATACTCTACAGGATATATATATATACAGGAGAGAGAGGACCCTGCCCCCGAGGCTTATACTCTACAGGATATATATATATACAGGAGAGAGGACCCTGCCCCCGAGGCTTATACTCTACAGGATATATATATATATACAGGAGAGAGGACCCTGCCCCCGAGGCTTATACTCTACAGTATATATATATATACAGGAGAGAGAGGACCCTGCCCCCGAGGCTTATACTCTACAGGATATATATATATACAGGAGAGAGAGAGGACCCTGCCCCTGAGGCTTATACTCTACAGGATATATATATATATATATACAGGAGAGAGAGAGGACCCTGCCCCCGAGGCTTATACTCTACAGGATATATATATATATATATATACAGGAGAGAGAGAGGACCCTGCCCCCGAGGCTTATACTCTACAGGATATATATATATATATATACAGGAGAGAGGACCCTGCCCCCGAGGCTTATACTCTACAGGATATATATATATACAGGAGAGAGAGAGGACCCTGCCCCCGAGGCTTATACTCTACAGGATATATATATATAAATACAGGAGAGAGAGAGGACCCTGCCCCCGAGGCTTATACTCTACAGGATATATATATATATACAGGAGAGAGAGAGGACCCTGCCCCCGAGGCTTATACTCTACAGGATATATATATATATACAGGAGAGAGAGAGGACCCTGCCCCCGAGGCTTATACTCTACAGGATATATATATATACAGGAGAGAGAGAGGACCCTGCCCCCGAGGCTTATACGCTACAGGATATATATATATATACAGCAGAGAGAGAGGACCCTGCCCCCGAGGCTTATACTCTACAGGATATATATATATACAGGAGAGAGAGGACCCTGCCCCTGAGGCTTATACTCTACAGGATATATATATATATACAGGAGAGAGAGAGGACCCTGCCCCGAGGCTTATACTCTACAGGATATATATATATATATACAGGAGAGAGAGGACCCTGCCCCCGAGGCTTATACTCTACAGGATATATATATATATTACAGGAGAGAGAGAGGACCCTGCCCCCGAGGCTTATACTCTACAGGATATATATATATACAGGAGAGAGAGAGGACCCTGCCTCCGAGGCTTATACTCTACAGGATATATATATATACAGGAGAGAGGACCCTGCCCCCGAGGCTTATACTCTACAGGATATATATATATACAGGAGAGAGAGAGGACCCTGCCCCCGAGGCTTATACTCTACAGGATATATATATATATACAGGAGAGGAGAGGACCCTGCCCCCGAGGCTTATACTCTACAGGATATATATATATACAGGAGAGAGAGGACCCTGCCCCCGAGGCTTATACTCTACAGGATATATATATATATACAGGAGAGAGAGAGGACCCTGCCCCCGAGGCTTATACTCTACAGGATATATATATATATACAGGAGAGAGAGAGGACCCTGCCCCCGAGGCTTATACTCTACAGGATATATATATATATATATACAGGAGAGAGGACCCTGCCCCCGAGGCTTATACTCTACAGGATATATATATATACAGGAGAGAGAGGACCCTGCCCCCGAGGCTTATACTCTACAGGATATATATATATATACAGGAGAAAGAGAGGACCCTGCCCCCGAGGCTTATACTCTACAGGATATATATATATATAGAGGAGAGAGAGAGGACCCTGCCCCCGAGGCTTATACTCTACAGGGGTATATATATATATATATATATACAGGAGAGAGAGAGGACCCTGCCCCCGAGGCTTATACTCTACAGGATATATATATATATATACAGGAGAGAGGACCCTGCCCCCGAGGCTTATACTCTACAGGATATATATATATATATATATGTACAGGAGAGAGGACCCTGCCCCCGAGGCTTATACTCTACAGGATATATATATATATATATATACAGGAGAGAGAGAGGACCCTGCCCCCGAGGCTTATACTCTACAGGATATATATATATATATACAGGAGAGAGGACCCTGCCCCCGAGGCTTATACTCTACAGGATATATATATATATATATATATACAGGAGAGAGGACCCTGCCCCCGAGGCTTATACTCTACAGGATATATATATATATATATATGTATACAGGAGAGAGAGGACCCTGCCCCCGAGGCGTATACTCTACAGGATATATATATATACAGGAGAGAGAGAGGACCCTGCCCCCGAGGCTTATACTCTACAGGATATATATATATACAGGAGAGAGAGGACCCTGCCCCCGAGGCTTATACTCTACAGGATATATATATATATATATACAGGAGAGAGAGAGGACCCTGCCCCCGAGGCTTATACTCTACAGGATATATATATATATACAGGAGAGAGAGAGGACCCTGCCCCCGAGGCTTATACTCTACAGGATATATATATATATATACAGGAGAGAGAGAGGACCCTGCCCCCGAGGCTTATACTCTACAGGATATATATATATACAAGAGAGAGGACCCTGCCCCCGAGGCTTATACTCTACAGGATATATATATATACAGGAGAGAGAGAGGACCCTGGCCCCGAGGCTTATACTCTACAGGATATATATATATACAGGAGAGAGAGAGGACCCTGCCCCCGAGGCTTATACTCTACAGGATATATATATATACAGGAGAGAGAGAGGACCCTGCCCCCGAGGCTTATACTCTACAGGATATATATATATATACAGGAGAGAGAGAGGACCCTGCCCCCGAGGCTTATACTCTACAGGATATATATATATACAGGAGAGAGAGGACCCTGCCCCCGAGGCTTATACTCTACAGGATATATATATATACAGGAGAGAGAGAGGACCCTGCCCCGAGGCTTATACTCTACAGGATATATATATATACAGAGAGAGAGGACCCTGCCCCCGAGGCTTATACTCTACAGGATATATATATATACAGGAGAGAGAGAGGACCCTGCCCCCGAGGCTTATACTCTACAGGATATATATATATACAGGAGAGAGAGAGGACCCTGCCCCCGAGGCTTATACTCTACAGGATATATATATATACAGGAGAGAGAGAGGACCCTGCCCCGAGGCTTATACTCTACAGGATATATATATATACAGGAGAGAGAGGACCCTGCCCCCGAGGCTTATACTTACAGGATATATATATATATACAGGAGAGAGAGAGGACCCTGCCCCCGAGGCTTATACTCTACAGGATATATATATATACAGGAGAGAGAGAGAGGACCCTGCCCCGAGGCTTATACTCTACAGGATATATATATATACAGGAGAGAGAGGACCCTGCCCCGAGGCTTATACTCTACAGGATATATATATATACAGGAGAGAGAGAGGACCCTGCCCCCGAGGCTTATACTCTACAGGATATATATATATATATACAGGAGAGAGAGAGGACCCTGCCCCCGAGGCTTATACTCTACAGGATATATATATATATATATAATATATATATATATATATATATATATACTGGAGAGAGAGGACCCTGCCCCCGAGGCTTATACTCTACAGGATATATATATATACAGGAGAGAGAGGACCCTGCCCCCGAGGCTTATACTCTACAGGATATATATATATACAGGAGAGAGAGAGGACCCTGCCCCGAGGCTTATACTCTACAGGATATATATATATACAGGAGAGAGAGAGGACCCTGCCCCCGAGGCTTATACTCTACAGGATATATATATATATACAGGAGAGAGGACCCTGCCCCCGAGGCTTATACTCTACAGGATATATATATATACAGGAGAGAGAGGACCCTGCCCCCGAGGCTTATACTCTACAGGATATATATATATACAGGAGAGAGAGGACCCTGCCCCCGAGGCTTATACTCTACAGGATATATATATATATATACAGGAGAGAGAGAGGACCCTGCCCCCGAGGCTTATACTCTACAGGATATATATATATACAGGAGAGAGAGGACCCTGCCCCCGAGGCTTATACTCTACAGGATATATATATATATACAGGAGAGAGAGAGGACCCTGCCCCGAGGCTTATACTCTACAGGATATATATATATACAGGAGAGAGAGAGGACCCTGCCCCCGAGGCTTATACTCTACAGGATATATATATATACAGGAGAGAGAGGACCCTGCCCCGAGGCTTATACTCTACAGGATATATATATATACAGGAGAGAGAGGACCCTGCCCCGAGGCTTATACTCTACAGGATATATATATATACAGGAGAGAGAGAGGACCCTGCCCCCGAGGCTTATACTCTACAGTATATATATATATATACAGGAGAGAGAGAGGACCCTGCCCCCGAGGCTTATACTCTACAGGATATATATATATACAGGAGAGAGAGGACCCTGCCCCCGAGGCTTATACTCTACAGGATATATATATATACAGGAGAGAGAGGACCCTGCCCCCGAGGCTTATACTCTACAGGATATATATATATAGGAGAGAGAGAGGACCCTGCCCCCGAGGCTTATACTCTACAGGATATATATAAAGGAGAGAGAGAGGACCCTGCCCCCGAGGCTTATACTCTACAGGATATATATATATACAGGAGAGAGGACCCTGCCCCCGAGGCTTATACTCTACAGGATATATATATATACAGGAGAGAGGACCCTGCCCCCGAGGCTTATACTCTACAGGATATATATATATATATACAGGAGAGAGGACCCTGCCCCCGAGGCTTATACTCTACAGGATATATATATATAGGAGAGAGAGAGGACCCTGCCCCCGAGGCTTATACTCTACAGGATATATATATATACAGGAGAGAGAGAGGACCCTGCCCCCGAGGCTTATACTCTACAGGATATATATATATATATATACAGGAGAGAGGACCCTGCCCCCGAGGCTTATACTCTACAGGATATATATATATATACAGGAGAGAGAGAGGACCCTGCCCCCGAGGCTTATACTCTACAGGATATATATATATATACAGGAGAGAGAGAGGACCCTGCCCCCGAGGCTTATACTCTACAGGATATATATATATATACAGGAGAGAGAGAGGACCCTGCCCCCGAGGCTTATACTCTACAGGATATATATATATACAGGAGAGAGAGAGGACCCTGCCCCCGAGGCTTATACTCTACAGGATATATATATATATACAGGAGAGAGAGAGGACCCTGCCCCCGAGGCTTATACTCTACAGGATATATATATATACAGGAGAGAGAGAGGACCCTGCCCCCGAGGCTTATACGCTACAGGATATATATATATATACAGCAGAGAGAGAGGACCCTGCCCCCGAGGCTTATACTCTACAGGATATATATATATACAGGAGAGAGAGAGGACCCTGCCCCCGAGGCTTATACTCTACAGGATATATATATATACAGGAGAGAGAGAGGACCCTGCCCCCGAGGCTTATACTCTACAGGATATATATATATATACAGGAGAGAGAGGACCCTGCCCCCGAGGCTTATACTCTACAGGATATATATATATATACAGGAGAGAGAGGACCCTGCCCCCGAGGCTTATACGCTACAGGATATATATATATATACAGGAGAGAGAGAGGACCCTGCCCCCGAGGCTTATACTCTACAGGATATATATATATACAGGAGAGAGAGGACCCTGCCTCCGAGGCTTATACTCTACAGGATATATATATATACAGGAGAGAGAGAGGGACCCTGCCCCCGAGGCTTATACTCTACAGGATATATATATATATACAGGAGAGAGAGGACCCTGCCCCCGAGGCTTATACGCTACAGGATATATATATATATATACAGGAGAGAGAGAGGACCCTGCCCCCGAGGCTTATACTCTACAGGATATATATATATACAGGAGAGAGAGGACCCTGCCTCCGAGGCTTATACTCTACAGGATATATATATATACAGGAGAGAGAGGACCCTGCCCCCGAGGCTTATACTCTACAGGATATATATATATACAGGAGAGAGAGAGGACCCTGCCCCCGAGGCTTATACTCTACAGGATATATATATATATATATATACAGGAGAGAGAGGACCCTGCCCCCGAGGCTTATACTCTACAGGATATATATATATATACAGGAGAGAGAGGACCCTGCCCCCGAGGCTTATACTCTACAGGATATATATATATATATACAGGAGAGAGAGAGGACCCTGCCCCCGAGGCTTATACTCTACAGGATATATATATATATATACAGGAGAGAGGACCCTGCCCCCGAGGCTTATACTCTACAGGATATATATATATACAGGAGAGAGGACCCTGCCCCCGAGGCTTATACTCTACAGGATATATATATATACAGGAGAGAGAGGACCCTGCCTCCGAGGCTTATACTCTACAGGATATATATATATACAGGAGAGAGGACCCTGCCCCCGAGGCTTATACTCTACAGGATATATATATATACAGGAGAGAGAGGACCCTGCCCCCGAGGCTTATACTCTACAGGATATATATATATATATATATACAGGAGAGAGAGAGGACCCTGCCCCGAGGCTTATACTCTACAGGATATATATATATATATACAGGAGAGAGGACCCTGCCCCCGAGGCTTATACTCTACAGGATATATATATATATATATATATATATACAGGAGAGAGGACCCTGCCCCCGAGGCTTATACTCTACAGGATATATATATATATATATATATATACAGGAGAGAAAGAGAACCCTGCCCCCGAGGCTTATACTCTACAGGATATATATATATATATATATATATATGTATACAGGAGAGAGAGGACCCTGCCCCCGAGGCGTATACTCTACAGGATATATATATATATACAGGAGAGAGAGAGGACCCTGCCCCCGAGGCTTATACTCTACAGGATATATATATACAGGAGAGAGAGGACCCTGCCCCCGAGGCTTATACTCTACAGGATATATATATATATATATACAGGAGAGAGAGAGGACCCTGCCCCCGAGGCTTATACTCTACAGGATATATATATATATACAGGAGAGAGAGAGGACCCTGCCCCCGAGGCTTATACTCTACAGGATATATATATATACAGGAGAGAGAGAGGACCCTGCCCCCGAGGCTTATACTCTACAGGATATATATATATACAGGAGAGAGAGAGGACCCTGCCCCCGAGGCTTATACTCTACAGGATATATATATATACAGGAGAGAGAGAGAGAGGACCCTGCCCCCGAGGCTTATACTCTACAGGATATATATATATACAGGAGAGAGAGAGGACCCTGCCCCCGAGGCTTATACTCTACAGGATATATATATATACAGGAGAGAGGACCCTGCCCCCGAGGCTTATACTCTACAGGATATATATATATATATATATATATATATATACAGGAGAGAGAGGACCCTGCCCCCGAGGCTTATACTCTACAGGATATATATATATACAGGAGAGAGAGGACCCTGCCCCCGAGGCTTATACTCTACAGGATATATATATATACAGGAGAGAGAGAGGACCCTGCCCCCGAGGCTTATACTCTACAGGATATATATATATACAGGAGAGAGAGGACCCTGCCCCCGAGGCTTATACTCTACAGGATATATATATATACAGGAGAGAGAGAGGACCCTGCCCCCGAGGCTTATACTCTACAGGATATATATATATATATACAGGAGAGAGAGAGGACCCTGCCCCCGAGGCTTATACTCTACAGGATATATATATATACAGGAGAGAGAGGACCCTGCCCCCGAGGCTTATACTCTACAGGATATATATATATATACAGGAGAGAGGACCCTGCC
The DNA here is from genome assembly GCF_027789765.1 of Dendropsophus ebraccatus. Classification (NCBI taxonomy): domain Eukaryota; kingdom Metazoa; phylum Chordata; class Amphibia; order Anura; family Hylidae; genus Dendropsophus; species Dendropsophus ebraccatus. Next base: position 152,336,183 of record NC_091459.1, on the reverse strand, counting down.
CCCGAGGCTTATACTCTACAGGATATATATATATATATACAGGAGAGAGAGAGGACCCTGCCCCCGAGGCTTATACTCTACAGGATATATATATATACAGGAGAGAGGACCCTGCCCCCGAGGCTTATACTCTACAGGATATATATATATATACAGGAGAGAGAGAGGACCCTGCCCCCGAGGCTTATACTCTACAGGATATATATATATATACAGGAGAGAGGACCCTGCCCCCGAGGCTTATACTCTACAGGATATATATATATATACAGGAGAGAGAGAGGACCCTGCCCCCGAGGCTTATACTCTACAGGATATATATATATACAGGAGAGAGAGAGGACCCTGCCCCCGAGGCTTATACTCTACAGGATATATATATATACAGGAGAGAGGACCCTGCCCCCGAGGCTTATACTCTACAGGATATATATATATACAGGAGAGAGAGAGGACCCTGCCCCCGAGGCTTATACTCTACAGTATATATATATATATACAGGAGAGAGAGAGGACCCTGCCCCCGAGGCTTATACTCTACAGGATATATATATATACAGGAGAGAGAGGACCCTGCCCCCGAGGCTTATACTCTACAGGATATATATATATACAGGAGAGAGAGGACCCTGCCCCCGAGGCTTATACTCTACAGGATATATATATATAGGAGAGAGAGAGGACCCTGCCCCCGAGGCTTATACTCTACAGGATATATATATATACAGGAGAGAGAGAGGACCCTGCCCCCGAGGCTTATACTCTACAGGATATATATATATACAGGAGAGAGAGAGGACCCTGCCCCCGAGGCATATACTCTACAGGATATATATATATATACAGGAGAGAGAGAGGACCCTGCCCCCGAGGCTTATACTCTACAGGATATATATATATATACAGGAGAGAGAGAGGACCCTGCCCCCGAGGCTTATACTCTACAGGATATATATATATATACAGGAGAGAGAGGACCCTGCCCCCGAGGCTTATACTCTACAGGATATATATATATATACAGGAGAGAGAGAGGACCCTGCCCCCGAGGCTTATACTCTACAGGATATATATATATATACAGGAGAGAGAGAGGACCCTGCCCCCGAGGCTTATACTCTACAGGATATATATATATACAGGAGAGAGAGAGGACCCTGCCCCCGAGGCTTATACTCTACAGGATATATATATATATACAGGAGAGAGAGAGGACCCTGCCCCCGAGGCTTATACTCTACAGGATATATATATATATATATACAGGAGAGAGAGGACCCTGCCCCCGAGGCTTATACTCTACAGGATATATATATATATATACAGGAGAGAGAGAGGACCCTGCCCCCGAGGCTTATACTCTACAGGATATATATATATATACAGGAGAGAGAGAGGACCCTGCCCCCGAGGCTTATACTCTACAGGATATATATATATATACAGGAGAGAGAGAGGACCCTGCCCCCGAGGCTTATACTCTACAGGATATATATATATACAGGAGAGAGAGGACCCTGCCCCCGAGGCTTATACTCTACAGGATATATATATATACAGGAGAGAGGACCCTGCCCCCGAGGCTTATACTCTACAGGATATATATATATATACAGGAGAGAGGACCCTGCCCCCGAGGCTTATACTCTACAGGATATTTATATATATACAGTAGAGAGAGGACCCTGCCCCCGAGGCTTATACTCTACAGGATATATATATATACAGGAGAGAGAGGACCCTGCCCCCGAGGCTTATACTCTACAGGATATATATATATATACAGGAGAGAGAGAGAGAGGACCCTGCCCCCGAGGCTTATACTCTACAGGATATATATATATACAGGAGAGAGGACCCTGCCCCCGAGGCTTATACTCTACAGGATATATATATATACAGGAGAGAGAGAGGACCCTGCCCCCGAGGCTTATACTCTACAGGATATATATATATATACAGGAGAGAGAGAGGACCCTGCCCCCGAGGCTTATACTCTACAGGATATATATATATATACAGGAGAGAGAGGACCCTGCCCCCGAGGCTTATACTCTACAGGATATATATATATACAGGAGAGAGGACCCTGCCCCCGAGGCTTATACTCTACAGGATATATATATATAAAGGAGAGAGGACCCTGCCCCCGAGGCTTATACTCTACAGGATATATATATATATACAGGAGAGAGGACCCTGCCCCCGAGGCTTATACTCTACAGGATATATATATATATATATATATATATATATATATATACAGGAGAGAGAGGACCCTGCCCCCGAGGCTTATACTCTACAGGATATATATATATACAGGAGAGAGAGAGGACCCTGCCCCCGAGGCTTATACTCTACAGGATATATATATATATACAGGAGAGAGAGAGGACCCTGCCCCCGAGGCTTATACTCTACAGGATATATATATATACAGGAGAGAGGACCCTGCCCCCGAGGCTTATACTCTACAGGATATATATATATACAGGAGAGAGGACCCTGCCCCCGAGGCTTATACTCTACAGGATATATATATATATACAGGAGAGAGGACCCTGCCCCGAGGCTTATACTCTACAGGATATATATATATAGGAGAGAGAGAGGACCCTGCCCCGAGGCTTATACTCTACAGGATATATATATATACAGGAGAGAGAGAGGACCCTGCCCCCGAGGCTTATACTCTACAGGATATATATATATATATATACAGGAGAGAGGACCCTGCCCCCGAGGCTTATACTCTACAGGATATATATATATATACAGGAGAGAGAGAGGACCCTGCCCCGAGGCTTATACTCTACAGGATATATATATATATACAGGAGAGAGAGAGGACCCTGCCCCCGAGGCTTATACTCTACAGGATATATATATATATACAGGAGAGAGAGAGGACCCTGCCCCCGAGGCTTATACTCTACAGGATATATATATATACAGGAGAGAGAGAGGACCCTGCCCCCGAGGCTTATACTCTACAGGATATATATATATATACAGGAGAGAGAGAGGACCCTGCCCCCGAGGCTTATACTCTACAGGATATATATATATACAGGAGAGAGAGAGGACCCTGCCCCCGAGGCTTATACGCTACAGGATATATATATATATACAGCAGAGAGAGAGGACCCTGCCCCCGAGGCTTATACTCTACAGGATATATATATATACAGGAGAGAGAGAGGACCCTGCCCCCGAGGCTTATACTCTACAGGATATATATATATACAGGAGAGAGAGAGGACCCTGCCCCCGAGGCTTATACTCAACAGGATATATATATATATACAGGAGAGAGAGGACCCTGCCCCGAGGCTTATACTCTACAGGATATATATATATACAGGAGAGAGAGAGGACCCTGCCCCCGAGGCTTATACTCTACAGGATATATATATATACAGGAGAGAGAGGACCCTGCCCCCGAGGCTTATACGCTACAGGATATATATATATATATACAGGAGAGAGAGAGGACCCTGCCCCCGAGGCTTATACTCTACAGGATATATATATATACAGGAGAGAGAGGACCCTGCCTCCGAGGCTTATACTCTACAGGATATATATATATATACAGGAGAGAGAGGACCCTGCCCCCGAGGCTTATACTCTACAGGATATATATATATACAGGAGAGAGAGAGGACCCTGCCCCCGAGGCTTATACTCTACAGGATATATATATATATATATACAGGAGAGAGAGGACCCTGCCCCGAGGCTTATACTCTACAGGATATATATATATATACAGGAGAGAGAGGACCCTGCCCCCGAGGCTTATACTCTACAGGATATATATATATATATACAGGAGAGAGAGAGGACCCTGCCCCCGAGGCTTATACTCTACAGGATATATATATATATACAGGAGAGAGAGGACCCTGCCCCCGAGGCTTATACTCTACAGGATATATATATATACAGGAGAGAGGACCCTGCCCCCGAGGCTTATACTCTACAGGATATATATATATACAGGAGAGAGAGGACCCTGCCTCCGAGGCTTATACTCTACAGGATATATATATATACAGGAGAGAGGACCCTGCCCCGAGGCTTATACTCTACAGGATATATATATATACAGGAGAGAGAGGACCCTGCCCCCGAGGCTTATACTCTACAGGATATATATATATATATATATACAGGAGAGAGAGAGGACCCTGCCCCCGAGGCTTATACTCTACAGGATATATATATATATATACAGGAGAGAGGACCCTGCCCCCGAGGCTTATACTCTACAGGATATATATATATATATATATATATATATACAGGAGAGAGGACCCTGCCCCCGAGGCTTATACTCTACAGGATATATATATATATATATATATATACAGGAGAGAAAGAGAACCCTGCCCCCGAGGCTTATACTCTACAGGATATATATATATATATATATATATGTATACAGGAGAGAGAGGACCCTGCCCCCGAGGCGTATACTCTACAGGATATATATATATATACAGGAGAGAGAGAGGACCCTGCCCCCGAGGCTTATACTCTACAGGATATATATATATACAGGAGAGAGAGGACCCTGCCCCCGAGGCTTATACTCTACAGGATATATATATATATATATATACAGGAGAGAGAGAGGACCCTGCCCCCGAGGCTTATACTCTACAGGATATATATATATATACAGGAGAGAGAGAGGACCCTGCCCCCGAGGCTTATACTCTACCGGATATATATATATACAGGAGAGGAGAGAGGACCCTGCCCCCGAGGCTTATACTCTACAGGATATATATATATACAGGAGAGAGAGAGGACCCTGCCCCCGAGGCTTATACTCTACAGGATATATATATATACAGGAGAGAGAGAGAGAGGACCCTGCCCCCGAGGCTTATACTCTACAGGATATATATATATACAGGAGAGAGAGAGGACCCTGCCCCCGAGCCTGATACTCAACAGGATATATATATATACAGGAGAGAGGACCCTGCCCCGAGGCTTATACTCTACAGGATATTATATATATTATATATATATATATATATATACAGGAGAGAGAGGACCCTGCCCCCGAGGGCTTATACTCTACAGGATATATATATATACAGGAGAGAGAGGACCCTGCCCCCGAGGCTTATACTCTACAGGATATATATATATACAGGAGAGAGAGAGGACCCTGCCCCCGAGGCTTATACTCTACAGGATATATATATATACAGGAGAGAGAGGACCCTGCCCCCGAGGCTTATACTCTACAGGATATATATATATACAGGAGAGAGAGAGGACCTGCCCCCGAGGCTTATACTCTACAAGGATATATATATATATATACAGGAGAGAGAGAGGACCTGCCCCCGAGGCTTATACTCTACAGGATATATATATATACAGGAGAGAGAGGACCCTGCCCCCGAGGCTTATACTCTACAGGATATATATATATATACAGGAGAGAGGACCCTGCCCCCGAGGCTTATACTCTACAGGATATATATATATATATATATACAGGAGAGAGAGAGGACCCTGCCCCCGAGGCTTATACTCTACAGGATATATATATATATACAGGAGAGAGAGAGGACCCTGCCCCCGAGGCTTATACTCTACAGGATATATATATATATACAGGAGAGAGGACCCTGCCCCCGAGGCTTATACTCTACAGGATATATATATATATATATACAGGAGAGAGAGAGGACCCTGCCCCCGAGGCTTATACTCTACTAGGATATATATATATATACAGGAGAGAGAGAGGACCCTGCCCCCGAGGCTTATACTCTACAGGATATATATATATATTACAGGAGAGAGAGAGGACCCTGCCCCCGAGGCTTATACTCTACAGGATATATATATATACAGGAGAGAGAGGACCCTGCCCCCGAGGCTTATACTCTACAGGATATATATATATACAGGAGAGAGAGGACCCTGCCCCCGAGGCTTATACTCTACAGGATATATATATATACAGGAGAGAGAGGACCCTGCCCCCGAGGCTTATACTCTACAGGATATTTATATATATACAGTAGAGAGAGGACCCTGCCCCCGAGGCTTATACTCTACAGGATATATATATATACAGGAGAGGAGAGGACCCTGCCCCCGAGGCTTATACTCTACAGGATATATATAGATATACAGGAGAGAGAGAGAGGGACCCTGCCCCCGAGGCTTATACTCTACAGGATATATATATATACAGGAGAGAGAGAGGACCCTGCCCCCGAGGCTTATACTCTACAGGATATATATATATACAGGAGAGAGGACCCTGCCCCCGAGGCTTATACTCTACAGGATTATATATATATACAGGAGAGAGAGAGGACCCTGCCCCGAGGCTTATACTCTACAGGATATATATATATACAGGAGAGAGAGAGGACCCTGCCCCCGAGGCTTATACTCTACAGGATATATATATATATACAGGAGAGAGAGGACCCTGCCCCCGAGGCTTATACTCTACAGGATATATATATATACAGGAGAGAGAGGACCCTGCCCCCGAGGCTTATACTCTACCGGATATATATATATAAAGGAGAGAGGAGGACCCTGCCCCCGAGGCTTATACTCTACAGGATATATATATATATACAGGAGAGAGGACCCTGCCCCCGAGGCTTATACTCTACAGGATATATATATATATATATATATATATATATATATATATACAGGAGAGAGAGGACCCTGCCCCCGAGGCTTATACTCTACAGGATATATATATATACAGGAGAGAGAGAGGACCCTGCCCCGAGGCTTATACTCTACAGGATATATATATATATACAGGAGAGAGAGAGGACCCTGCCCCCGAGGCTTATACTCTACAGGATATATATATATACAGGAGAGAGAGGACCCTGCCCCCGAGGCTTATACTCTACAGGATATATATATATATACAGGAGAGAGAGGACCCTGCCCCCGAGGCTTATACTCTACAGGATATATATATATACAGGAGAGAGAGAGGACCCTGCCCCCGAGGCTTATACTATACAGGATATATATATATACAGGAGAGAGAGAGGACCCTGCCCCCGAGGCTTATACTCTACAGGATATATATATATACAGGAGAGAGGACCCTGCCCCCGAGGCTTATACTCTACAGGATATATATATATACAGGAGAGAGAGAGGACCCTGCCCCCGAGGCTTATACTCTACAGGATATATATATATACAGGAGAGAGAGGACCCTGCCCCCGAGGCTTATACTCAACAGGATATATATATATATACAGGAGAGAGAGAGGACCCTGCCCCCGAGGCTTATACTCTACAGGATATATATATATACAGGAGAGAGAGGACCCTGCCCCCGAGGCTTATACTCTACAGGATATATATATATATACAGGAGAGAGAGGGACCCTGCCCCCGAGGCTTATACTCTACAGTATATATATATATATACAGGAGAGAGAGAGGACCCTGCCCCCGAGGCTTATACTATACAGGATATATATATATACAGGAGAGAGAGAGGACCCTGCCCCCGAGGCTTATACTCTACAGGATATATATATATACAGGAGAGAGGACCCTGCCCCCGAGGCTTATACTCTACAGGATATATATATATACAGGAGAGAGAGAGGACCCTGCCCCCGAGGCTTATACTCTACAGGATATATATATATATATACAGGAGAGAGAGGACCCTGCCCCCGAGGCTTATACTCTACAGGATATATATATATACAGGAGAGAGAGAGGACCCTGCCCCGAGGCTTATACTCTACAGGATATATATATATACAGGAGAGAGAGAGGACCCTGCCCCCGAGGCTTATACTCTACAGGATATATATATATACAGGAGAGAGAGAGGACCCTGGCCCCGAGGCTTATACTCTACAGGATATATATATATACAGGAGAGAGAGAGGACCCTGCCCCCGAGGCGTATACTCTACAGGATATATATATATACAGGAGAGAGAGAGGACCCTGCCCCCGAGGCTTATACTCTACAGGATATATATATATATACAGGAGAGAGAGGACCCTGCCCCGAGGCTTATACTCTACAGGATATATATATATATACAGGAGAGAGAGAGGACCCTGCCCCCGAGGCTTATACTCTACAGGATATATATATATATACAGGAGAGAGAGAGGACCCTGCCCCCGAGGCTTATACTATATAGGATATATATATATACAGGTGAGAGAGAGGACCCTGCCCCCGAGGCTTATACTCTACAGGATATATATATATACAGGAGAGAGAGGACCCTGCCCCCGAGGCTTATACTCTACAGGATATATATATACAGGAGAGAGAGAGGACCCTGCCCCCGAGGCTTATACTCTACAGGATATATATATACAGGAGAGAGAGGACCCTGCCCCGAGGCTTATACTCTACAGGATATATATATATACAGGAGAGAGAGAGAACCCTGCCCCCGAGGCTTATACTCTACAGGATATATATATATACAGGAGGAGAGGGACCCTGCCCCCGAGGCTTATACTCTACAGGATATATATATATACAGGAGAGAGAGGACCCTGCCCCCGAGGCTTATACTCTACAGGATATATATATATACAGGAGAGAGAGGGACCCTGCCCCCGAGGCTTATACTCTACAGGATATATATATATACAGGAGAGAGAGGACCCTGCCCCCGAGGCTTATACTCTACAGGATATATATATATACAGGAGAGAGAGAGGACCCTGCCCCCGAGGCTTATACTCTACAGGATATATATATATTACAGGAGAGAGAGAGGACCCTGCCCCGAGGCTTATACTCTACAGGATATATATATATACAGGAGAGAGAGAGACCCTGCCCCTGAGGCTTATACTCTACAGGATATATATATATACAGGAGAGAGAGAGGACCCTGCCCCCGAGGCTTATACTCTACAGGATATATATATATACAGGGAGAGAGAGGACCCTGCCCCCGAGGCTTATACTCTACAGGATATATATATATATACAGGAGAGAGAGGACCCTGCCCCGAGGCTTATACTCTACAGGATATATATATATACAGGAGAGAGAGAGGACCCTGCCCCCCGAGGCTTATACTCTACAGGATATATATATATACAGGAGAGAGGACCCTGCCCCCGAGCTTATACTCTACAGGATATATATATATATACAGGAGAGAGAGGACCCTGCCCCCGAGGCTTATACTCTACAGGATATATATATATACAGGAGAGAGAGACCCTGCTCCCCGAGGCTTATACTCTACAGGATATATATATATATACAGGAGAGAGAGGACCCTGCCCCCGAGGCTTATACTCTACAGGATATATATATATACAGGAGAGAGAGAGGACCCTGCCCCCGAGGCTTATACTCTACAGGATATATATATATATATATACAGGAGAGAGAGAGACCCTGCCCCCGAGGCTTATACTCTACAGGATATATATATATATACAGGAGAGAGAGAGGACCCTGCCCCCGAGGCTTATACTCTACAGGATATATATATATATATAACAGGAGAGAGAGAGGACCCTGCCCCCGAGGCTTATACTCTACAGGATATATATATATACAGGAGAGAGAGAGGACCCTGCCCCCGAGGCTTATACTCTACAGGATATATATATATACAGGAGAGAGAGGACCCTGCCCCCGAGGCTTATACTCTACAGGATATATATATATATACAGGAGAGAGAGGACCCTGCCCCCGAGGCTTATACTCTACAGGATATATATATATATAGAGAGAGAGAGGACCCTGCCCCCGAGGCTTATACTCTACAGATATATATATATACAGGAGAGAGAGAGGACCCTGCCCCCGAGGCTTATACTCTACAGGATATATATATATATACAGGAGAGAGAGGGACCCTGCCCCCGAGGCTTATACTCTACAGGATATATATATATACAGGAGAGAGAGAGGACCCTGCCCCCGAGGCTTATACTCTACAGATATATATAATACAGGAGAGAGAGGAACCCTGCCCCCGAGGCTTATACTCTACAGGATATATATATATATACAGGAGAGAGAGGACCCTGCCCCGAGGCTTATACTCTACAGGATATATAGATATATACAGGAGAGAGAGAGGACCCTGCCCCCGAGGCTTATACTCTACAGGATATATATATATACAGGAGAGAGAGGACCCTGCCCCCGAGGCTTATACTCTACAGGATATATATATATACAGGAGAGAGAGGACCCTGCCCCGAGGCTTATACTCTACAGGATATATATATATATACAGGAGAGAGAGAGGACCCTGCCCCGAGGCTTATACTCTACAGGATATATATATATATATATACAGGAGGGAGAGGACCCTGCCCCCGAGGCTTATACTCTACAGGATATATATATACAGGAGAGAGAGAGGACCCTGCCCCCGAGGCTTATACTCTACAGGATATATATATATACAGGAGAGAGGACCCTGCCCCCGAGGCTTATACTCTACAGGATATATATATATACAGGAGAGAGAGGACCCCTGCCCCCGAGGCTTATACTCTACAGGATATATATATATATATCAGGAGAGAGAGGACCCTGCCCCCGAGGCTTATACTCTACAGGATATATATATATACAGGAGAGAGAGAGGACCCTGCCCCGAGGCTTATACTCTACAGGATATATATATATACAGGAGAGAGAGAGGACCCTGCCCCCGAGGCTTATACTCTACAGGATATATATATATATACAGGAGAGAGAGGACCCTGCCCCGAGGCTTATACTCTACAGGATATATATATATACAGGAGAGAGGAGGCCTGCCCGCGAGCTTATACTCTACAGGATATATATATATACAGGAGAGAGAGAGGACCCTGCCCCCGAGGCTTATACTCTACAGGATATATAATATACAGGAGAGAGAGAGGACCCTGCCCCCGAGGCTTATACTCTACAGGATATATATATATACAGAGAGAGGACCCTGGCCCCGAGGCTTATACTCTACAGGATATATATATAATACAGGAGAGAGAGAGGACCCTGCCCCCGAGGCTTATACTCTACAGGATATATATATATATATACAGGAGAGAGAGGACCCTGCCCCGAGGCTTATACTCTACAGGATATATATATATACAGGAGAGAGAGGACCCTGCCCCCGAGGCTTATACTCTACAGGATATATATATATACAGGAGAGAGGACCCTGCCCCCGAGGCTTTATACTCTACAGGATATATATTATATACAGGAGAGAGAGAGGACCCTGCCCCCGAGGCTTATACTCTAACAGATATATATATATATATACAGGAGAGAGAGAGGACCCTGCCCCCGAGGCTTATACTTCTATAGTATATATATATATATATACAGGAGAGAGAGAGGACCCTGCCCCCGAGGCTTTACTCTACAGGATATATATATAATATATACCCGAGAGAGAGGACCCTGCCCCCGAGGCTTATACTCTACAGGATATATATATATACAGGAGAGAGAGAGGACCCTGCCCCGAGGCTTATACTCTACAGGATATATATATATACAGGAGAGAGAGAGGACCCTGCCCCCGAGGCTATACTTACAGGATATATATATATATAAGGAGAGAGAGGACCCTGCCCCCGAGGCTTATACTCTACAGGATATATATATATACAGGAGAGAAGAGGACCCTGCCCCCGAGGCTTATACTCTACAGGATATATATATATACAGGAGAGGAGAGGACCCTGCCCCCGAGGCTTATACTCTACAGGATATATATATATATACAGGAGAGAGAGAGGACCCTGCCCCCGAGGCTTACTCTACAGGATATATATATATATACAGGAGAGAGAGGACCCTGCCCCCGAGGCTATACTCTACAGGATATATATATAACAGAGAGAGAGGACCTGCCCCCGAGGCTTATACTCTACAGGATATATATATATACAGGAGAGAGAGGACCCTGCCCCCGAGGCTTATACTCTACAGGATATATATATATAAACAGGAGAGAGAGGACCCTGCCCCCGAGGCTTATACTCTACAGGATATATATATATACAGGAGAGAGAGAACCCTGCCCCGAGGCTTATACTCTACAGGATATATATACAGGAGAGAGAGGACCCTGCCCCCGAGGCTTATACTCTACAGGATATATAATATACAGGAGAGAGAGAGACCCTGCCCCCGAGGCTTATACTCTACAGGATATATATATATACAGGAGAGAGAGAGGACCCTGCCCCGAGGCTTATACTCTACAGGATATATAGTATATACAGGAGAGAGAGAGGACCCTGCCCCCGAGGCTTATTACTCTACAGGAATATATATATATATACGGAGAGAGAGGACCCTGCCCCGAGGCGTATACTCTACAGGATATTATCTATATTACAGGAGAGAGAGAGGACCCTGCCCCCGAGGCTTATACTCTACAGGATATATATATATAACAGGAGAGAGAGGGACCCTGCCCCCGAGGCTTATACTCTACAGGATATATATATATATAACGGAGAGAGAGGACCCTGCCCCCGAGGCTTATACTCTACAGGATATATATATATA